>NC_142932.1:119669129-119679129 GCF_046866305.1 Octopus bimaculoides | reverse complement strand
ATGTATGTATATACCAAATGAAAGACGGAAGATAAAATATACGACACACCTATCATCAATGCCTAACGCTTGGGACACAGAGTGTGACAAGGCTGACCCTACGAATTACAGGTACAACAGAAACAGAAAGTAAAGTGAAAGAAAGTTGTGGTGAAAGAGTACAGCAGGGTTCGCCACCAACCCCTGCCGGAGCCACGTGGAGCTTTAAGTGTTTTCGCTCAATAAACACTCACAACGCCTGGTCTGAGAATCGAAACCGTGAACCTTTGACCGCGAGTCCGCTGCCCTAACCACTGGGCCTTTGCGCCTCCGATAGATAGATAGATAGATAGATATAGATAGATATGTCTATGTATGTGTGTGTGATTGTTCTTGTGTGTGTATTTACTCTAGTGAAGAGCCAATAGTGTGCGAAGAGTTATCTTATAAGTGAGCTGGTTGGTTGCCCATTATAATGCACTGTTTTCAATAATGTAATCGTGGCAAAAATAAACATAGAAGGATTTAAATCTGAATGAAACCCAATATCATTCACTTTATGAAATAGACTACGAAAATAGTAAATGAAGACAAGTGATATATCTGACCACTTAAGTATGATAATTTGTTAACATTAAAAATGAAATGTGTCAGTAGGTCAGTTAGAAGATGAACTGATATCAATTTCGAAACTAATAAGTCAAAGTCGATATGATTTATACGTGTAAAATAATATAATAGATATCATTTTCCGAAGCTTTACCTACATACACGCTAACATACGCACATATATACACGCGCCGATTCTATACATACATACACACATACACACATATATATAAGGGAAGGAACGCCTTCGATCATGAATGACCATGGGATTTCACCGAGAAAGTTCCCCTCCGAAGAACGAATCTGGGCAAGACCAGCAGTCACGAATGCATTTCAGCCTCTCTACCTCCACGCCGCCGATGTCAGGTAGTGCAGTCGGCTATCCTCCTCTCTACAAATTCCAGGCCTTGTGCCTATAACAAAGAGGATAATAACGATAATAATAATAATAATAATAATAATAATAATAATAATAATAATAATAATAATAATAATAATAATAATTATTATTATTATTATTATTATTATTATTATTATTATTATTTTTGAGTGAGAGAGCAGTGTATGCTATCAAAGTGACACTGGGGTACAAATATACGAAGTCCAGTATAGCCATCATGACTACCTGTCTGATAAGGGTACACCAGGCACATGCGTCACAGCCATATGTGCACGACATGGTGATCTCATATCAAGATAAACAGCGCATAACCTCGCAGGTGGGGCCCAGTTAGAATTTTCTTCAGGTCGAGTAGCCCATCCCGCTCAAAAGGTCCCTGAATAGGGTTTGTTTTAAGGATGTTGAGCAAAGCACCCATGTTTCCAAATGTGAATTATCCAAACCTCAAAGAATTCCTCTCAACACATGGCTATGATGCTCCCCCACTACTTCTGCTTATGATCAGAGATGCACATATCGTCAGCCACCAAGGGACATGCTCAACTGGTTAAGTTAAAAAAAAAAAAAAACTGACAAGCAAATCTGTGATATTGAGCAGAATATTTGCTGTAGCCCGACTTTTATACCAAGACAAAACAATGTACATGATAACACTTCCAATCAATTAAGATCCTGAAGTCATGAGAGTTACTGCCTGGTACTGCATCCGGGCATTTATTATTATTATTATTATTATTATTATTATTATTATTATTATTATTATTATTATTATTATTATTATTATTTTTTACTATTATTATTATTATTATTATTATTATTATTATTATTATTATTATTATTATTATTATTATTATTATTATTATTTTATGTTTGACTTTTGTTTTGCATTTGTACAAGTTGGATCCAAGTCTCACCCAGAGACCTCAAGAGACAACAAGTTAGAAGTTCATGCAGGTGTTATGCCTAGGGTACCATATATTTGGATTTGTACAATATTTGTACAATATTATTATTATTATTATTATTATTATTATTATTATTATTATTATTATTATTATTTTATGTTTGACTTTTGTTTTGCATTTGTACAAGTTGGATCCAAGTCTCACCCAGAGACCTCAAGAGACAACAAGTTAGGAGTTCATGTAGGTGTTATGCCTAGGGTACCATATATTTGGATTTGTACAGTTTTGTTCAAGTGAATGTTTAATAATAATATTATTATTATTATTATTATTATTATTATTATTATTATTATTATTATTATTATTATTAAGGCGGCGAATTAGCAGAATCGTTAGCACGTTGGAAGGAATTCTCATCGGTATTTCGCCCGTCGCTACGCTCTGAGTTCAAATTCCACCGAGGTCGACTTTACCTTTCATCCTTCCGAGGTCGATGAAATAAGTACCAGTTGAGCACTGGGGTCGTGTAATCGATTTAACCTTTCCTCGAAATTGCTTGCTTTGTGCCAAAATTTTAGACCATTATTATTTTTTTTATGTTTGAAGTTGTTGTTGTTGTTTTCCTTCTTTGTTATGTCACATATAATTAAGATTTTTGCTCTTTCTAGAAAATTCTTACGGAAAGTGACAGCGTCAAAGAATTTTAGTTATTACAGTCGTCATTTTAGAATCTGAATTCACTGTTTGTTGGAGGTATTGTCTAAATCTCACATGTAAAAGTTACACTCAAATACACACACACACTAACACACGCACATGCACATATAAATACATCACACATACATATACATCACACACATGCACACGCATACATTTGTATATATATTTTATATATATATATATATATATATATTTTATATATATATATATATATATATATATATATATATGTGTGTGTGTGTGTGTGTGTGTGTGTGTGTTTGTGAGCGACACAAAGAAATCCCACAAATATAAAGAGACAAATACTACTTCGGCGCTTCGAGGGAAAAACACAAGAAGATAGCAGAGACAAATCAAGAAGAAAATTTCAAAAGAAAACTTTAAATGTGGAAACGTAAACATATCTATTTTCTTTGTACAGACAGCAGAACACAGAAGCTTGCAAAATGACAGAATCTTACATTCGCTGTTAGATTTACATGTCTACATTTTTAAAAAAAGGCATCTTATGACGGAGGCTGTAAAACGCTTCTAAACACAGCACTAATAATATTGGAGTACTGCTTTTTTTTTTGTCTTTTCATTCGATAAGAGTATACCATTCCAAGACAAGCTGCTGCTGCCACTACTACGACTACTACTACTACTACTACTACTGCTGCTGCTGCTGCCGCCGCCTCCGCCGCCGCTGCTGCCACTACTACTACTGCTGCTGATGCTGCTGATGCTGCTACCACCACCACCACTACCATTACTACTGCTGCTACTATTACTACTATTACTGCTACTATTACTACTACTACTACTAATAATAATAATAATAATTATGATAATAATAATGATAATAATAATAATAATAATAAGAATCCATTCTACTCTAGGCACAAGGTCTGAAATTTTGTGGGAAGGGGCTAGTCGATTAGATCGACTCCAATACGCAACTGATACTTAATTTATCGATCCCGAAAGGATGAAAGGCAAAGTCGATCTCGGTGGAATTTGAACTCAGAACGTAAAGACAGACGAAATACCGCTAAGCATTTCGCCCGGCCTGCTAACGTTTCTGCCAGCTCGCCACCATCGAATACATCGTTCTGTTAAGCAAAGAAGCAGAAACAAGATGTTTGAAACTTCCACGTTTTAAAATCGAAATCGCGGATGCATAAATAAATGTCACAATGCAAATATTCTGACGGTGTTGACGCTTCTAGTGTCCACCAACAAAACAGTAATCATCTACGTTCATAGCCACAACAATAATGGTTTCACATTTTAGCACAAAGCTAGCAATATCATGCGAAGGGGTAAGCCGATTAAATCGGCCCCAGCGCACGGCTGGTACTTATTTCATCGATCCTGAAGTGTTGAAAGGCAAAGTCGACCTCGGTTGCATTTGGATTCAGAATGTAAGGACAGACGGTATTGGCTTGCTTACGCCCCTGTAACTTAGCAGTTCGGCAAATGGGTACAATAGAATAAGTGCCAGGCTAAAAAAAAAACATACTTCTTCAAGACGGTGCTCCAGCATGGCCGTAGTCTAATGAGTGAAACAAGTAAAGAATTAAAAATAAGAAGATATAGAAATGCTTGTTGCACAGAAACCGCATGGATATTATGAATAAAAGCAGAAAGTCGATTGAGAAGCCACGAAGTTCAAGCATTCGCCATTTAAATGTAAAATATATATTGTGAAACTGCACAATTTTCCAACAGGAAGTCGAAACCGCATTTTGATTGTGAAATGTATTCCACGTTGTGGAAAGGTACTAGTTCACAATAAATTGCACGTTAGATTTGCAAAATATTTTCAAAAATCGGTGACTGCTGCACACGATTCACTTTTGTCTTACTTTAAATATACATGTTTGATTAATTGCTATCTTACGTACGACGCTGGGCAAATACGAGCGGCTCCAATGAACCTATATCGGGCAACCCTATTTATGTCGGCCTAATAACATTGATTTTATGCATGTAAGTGTTGGGAAATTGGAGACGGAAGACACCTATTTAGAGATAGTGGAAGTAGGTACGAAGCATTTAAACATGGCAAACAAACGAAAAAATAAATTGAAATTGAATTTATAATTGATTGTACATACGGATATACATACACAAATACACATAGACATACAAATACACACATATACACAGACATACACATATCTATATATACATACGCACATATTTACATATACATACATACATATATATATATATATATATATATATATATATATATATATATATATATATATATATATATATATATATATATATATATGTATATACAATTTTAAAATAGGATAAAATCTTTATAAGAATTTATCAAGTTGCCAGTGTGAAAAACCTTATAAAGAAAAAATTTATTAATTATTCCCTTTAAATATATTTATTTATATTGAGGGCAAAAAAAAAAAAATACATATACACACACATATATATATATTCTTTTATACTTTTCTTTTACTCTTTTATTTGTTTCAGACATTTGACTGCAGCCATGCTGGAGAACTGCCTTTTAGTCGAGAAAATCGACCCCAGGACCTATTCTTTGTAAGCCTAGTACTTATTTTATCAGTCTCTCTTGCCGAACCGCTAGGTGACGGGGACGTAAGCACATCTGCATCGGTTGTCAAGCGATGTTGGGGGTACAAACACAGACACACAAACATATTTCATTTTCAGTTTTTCATTTCATCTAGTTTCAGCTCATGCGCTGTGGCCATGCTGGGTCACCACCATTTGGTGTTGCAACATAATTTTACTTCACGAATGCTTTTCAGGAACTGACATTTGGTGCATGAGAAAGTTTGATGCAGCTACCCTCATCTGCTCCTCCTGCCGTGAGGTTGGTTCATCTGGGACACTTGACAGGAAGAGGTCCAGCTTTCTTTTGAAGACACCTACATCCAACCCATGCAGGTCTCTCAGGTCCTTCGGGAGGATATTGAAGAGATGTGGACCTCTGAAGCCCACGCTATTGTAGTATCTTGTCCTGTACGACGGGCTTTTTTTAGTTTCCGTCTACCAAATCTACTCACAAGGCTTTGGTCAGCCCAAGGCTACAGTAGAAGATACTTGCTCAAGTTGCCACGTAGTGGGACTGAACTCGTAACCATGTGGTTGGTAAGCAAGCTACTTACCACAGAGCCACTGTTGCGCCAGTATATTGATACACACATATATGTGTGTAGATATATAAAAATGGATCGGAGTATATTCATAATTTAATGTAAGATATGCTCGTGGACACTTCCTCATATACCCATGCATATACACACATAGATACACACTCATACAGAACGTAAAAAAACACACGTAACACGTACCTGTCAGTATTACTAAGAGCAATATAACAACTTGCTAAGGCGGTGAGCTTTCAAAATCGTTAAAACGCCGGGAAAAAATGCTTAGCGGCATTTCGTCTGTCTTTACTTTCTGAGTTCAAATTGCCCCATGGTCGACTGTGCGTTTCATCCTTTCGAGACCGATGAAATAAATATCGGTTGAGCATTGAGACCGACGTAAGTGTTGGCTTTGTGTCAGCAATTACATCGAAATTCTTGGCCTTGTGCCAAATTTTGAAATCAATATAATATGTACACACAAAACATGCATAACTATTTCTGCATTGGAAATTCATCTCTAATTTATCAGGTTTACTTCTTAATTATTTAACGAATGTTTTCAATGTAACACATCAGTTAATAGTTTTTGTTAATGTCTTTTAAAATATATACAGTTAATATTTTTTTTTGAATATTTATTTAATTATTGGGAAATAAATGTTTAATTCTAATTCTGTATCAATATACAATAGTGGCCAAAATTAGAGAGCTAAAATAAAATTTAAATATATTTACATTTCTACTTCATTTTTCTAAATGAGATTTTTACTGTACATACTTTAAAGAGTGTGCATTATATACAATAAATTTTGTAGGAAGTGATTAATAACTAAATGATTTATTTGAAAATGTATATTTAAAAAATACAAGATGGAAAAAGCTACAGAACATACGGTATAAAATTCTAAAAGTAAAATCTGGCAACCCTCCGACCGATACAATCTAAGTTGACAAAAAAGAGCGCGAAGATTCATATTGCACAGTAAAGCCAACGTAAAGCGAAGGTAAGTTGAGGACAGCCTCACGAAGTAAGTGGTCATACTGAAAAAAGGAGTGGTAATTTTTGCTCTCACCAAAGACATTAACAGATCAAAGAGTGTTGTTTCAAAAGTATTCAAGTTTGATGAAGAAAGAAGCTCGTTTATGTCATTAGGAAAATGAGGGAGTCCACGGAAGGCAAGTGTTTAGCAAGACCGTGTGATTCAGAGGCTGTCGTTAAGATCGTTTCAGTACTGCAGGGATATCTTGTCAAGTAAATCATGATTATAGAGTGACTGTGTGTCGTAAGACTAGCTTGTCGTTTGAAGGAAGTTGGGTTTCATGCCTATTCTCGTGCCCCTAAATATCTCATCAGTATGAAGGACCGAAAAGTGAGATTAGACTTTTTTTCTGTGAGCACGTACTTTGGACGGACGACAACTGGTCGCATGTGTTCTTCAGTGAATAAAGCAATTTCAATTTGGTTTGATCCAATGGTAGACGATACACGAGATGTCGTAAAAGCGAAAGATTGTTCCCTAAATCAGTGAAATTTGAAGGTAGGGGCTTAATGGTGTGGGGAATGATTTCTGCAGCAGTTGTTGGGCCTTTTGATCCAGATCCATGGTAATGTGAATGCAGCCATATACAAAAACATCGTTCTGCAGCATGTTTTACCAGCTATGAGATCATCTTCAACTCGTCAGCCAATCTTTATACAGGATAATGCACGATAACACAGTGCTATAATAGTTAAGGTGGTGTTTGAAGCTGAAAATATTAATGTGATGTGTTGGCCAGCTGAAAACCGTGATCCTAATCCCATTCAAAACTTCTGGAAGATACTTGGTGATAAAATCAGCGAGCACTGACCAGCGAATGTTATAATTTTGCGGGAAAAAGTCAGGAAGTATGGAAAAAGATTACGTCAAAACAATGTGAGAAACTGGTGAAATTCTGTGGACGGGGATGTCCTGAAGTCATTAAAAATAAAAGAATGTACACATCTTATTAATATATCGATGTGAATTGTAAAACTTTCTGGCAAAATTTTGATTTCTTGAATTTTATGTCATAAGTTCTCTAATTTTGTCCATCTTGTATTTTTCAAATAAGCGTTTTCTTTTCTATTATGAATTATTTAGTCATTAATCACCTCCGATAACATTTATTGTAAATTATGAACATACTTTAAAATATATCCAACCAAAATCCTACTCGGAAAAAAGAAGTAGAAATGTAAATATCTTTATTGTTTATTTACGTTCTCTGATTTTGGCCGCTACCGTATATTCATTTATGATTAGGACTCATAAACGATTTAAACTTCATTTAGTGACATTAATAGTTGAAATTATTGAAAATATCTAGTGTTTGTATTATATAATGCATATGGGCAGTAGTTTGGATATATTTTGGTTATATATGGTAACGGTTTTGCGTATGTCAATAATATTAAAGAGTGGTACCGACTGAAATAATGAAATCTTTGCCTTAACAATGAGAGAATCTGTTCTTTTGTTCTTTTGATTTTTAGTTTTTCAAAATATATGGATAACATTGCCTTTATATGGCTGTATATCTTAGTGAAATCCGGTAAATGATAACTAGAAGTCTCGAGATAATGGATAAAATTCCACAATAACAAATCAAGAAAACATGGTATCATTGCTTATTACACTAACTAAAGACTGGTCCTGCAAATTAGTTACAGAAGAGACCTACTTTAATTAGTCCTAAGCTTAACGTTATTTCAGACATTGTTTTCTCTTTGTACGAGTGATCAATCTTCATTTTGAACAGGAGGCAGAATTCTCCTCATGGGCCTTGAGTGTGATGTAGGAGTGACGTTAACCAGATATTCCGATCCAGCGCCTACGTTATGCTCATGTGCTATACATACACATCCACACACACACACGCACACATACACACAGATACATATAAATACATATTTGTATATATACATAGCTATTTTGCAATATTATATTATTGAAAGCGTGTAGGCTCGAAACATTCAACGATTTATATAGTTAGGATTTGATTAAATGTACTATTTTTCTGCTAAATAAAGGTGTTTAAGAATGTTAGAAAATATGTGACATGCTTCCATAAATATTCATGCTGATAAGAATGGTTTACATCCTGGATTAAGATGGAAGAATTGAGTGTCTTGATGTCATACAAGTTGATAGATATGAACGCAGCATCGTAGAAACATACACGATATACAGAGTTATTCAAAAAGAAAGAGTAGATTTGAAATTTATTTTAAAAACAAACAGTAAGAGCCAGAAACACATTCTACATATTTCTTGATAGGTGAAGGCTTAAAGTTTATAGCTGAACATGATCAATTGAATTAAGCCGTAAATAAAATAATATTTTAATTTTGTTTTAATGTTTCGTTTTGTTCATTTTATTTAAAGTTGTATAATTTTCACTTGTGTAATCCCTTAGAAAATGGCGATGCCACAAGAAAGGTCATTTTGTGTGCTGCAGTTTGAGAAATGCGAATTGATTGTGCAAGTGCAACGTAAATTTCACCGACAATTCAATAAAAATCCAGCTCATCAGAAGCAAATTTACGAATGGCATAAACATTTCAAAGAAAAAGGTTTCGATGTTTCGATGTTTGTCGAGCAACACGTGGTATTCATGTTGCGTGCATATTACATTAACATAAACTTTAAGCCTTCCCCTATCAAGAAATATGTAGAATGTGTTTGTGTCTCTTACCGTTTGTTTTAAAAATAAATTAAAAATCTGCTCTTTCGTTTTGAATAACCCTGAATTTATAATGAACATATTTTAAACCAACCCAAGAGAAAGAAAATAATATAACTCAATATCTCTTTCCCTCATCGAAACTTTATATATGTTCTTTAGTTGTTACGGTAATCAAACAACGACCATGCTGGGGCATCACCTTGAAAACTTTAGTCTATCAGTATCGCATGGAGCACTTATTCATTGCAAATCTGGCGCATATTTTACATCTCCTTTTGCCGAACTATATCGTAAACAAAGTAGCTCCGGTTTTCAAACAGTGTAGAGACAAACACACACACACACACACACACGCACACCCGATTACCTGACCCCCAACACATGTTATACTGACGTCGAATTGGCCAGTCCGGGGTCAGAGTTGAAAATATTTGCCCAAGATGCCACCAGTCAACTGATATTTCTCGGAGTCGTTATACTTTTATCTGCTACTGATAATCACCAAACTCTGATATGAGACATCAACACATGTCATTGATTGAACACTT
>NC_142932.1:119636629-119656629 GCF_046866305.1 Octopus bimaculoides | reverse complement strand
ATTTATATGTATATATATATATATACATATATATGTTGTATGCTCATACTCCAAAAACATCTTCACAGCCGGTGCTGGCTTGTTTACGTCCCTGTAGAATAGCAGCTCGGCACCATTCATCGATAGAATAAGCACCAGGTTTTACACAAATAAGTACTGGGATCGACTTCTTCGGCTAAACACTTCAAGGCAGTGCATCAGTATGGTCGCAGTCCAATGATCGAAGCAAGTCAAAGATAAGAGATATGTTAAGAATTGCAAACTAACAGACAAATGAAAGTGATATGTAATCAAGCGCAAGTGTAGACGCACACGCACGCGCACGCGCAAACACGCACGCGCACGCGCAAACACGCACGCGCACGCGCAAACACGCACGCGCAAACACGTACGCGCACGCGCAAACACGCACGCGCAAACACGCACGTGCAAACACGCACGCGCAAACACGCACGCGCAAACACGCACGCGCAAACACGCACGCGCAAACACAATACGCACGCGCAAACACCACACGCACGCGCGCATACACACACACACACGCCCACACATACACACATACACATATATATATATATATATATATACATGTTTTAAATCTCCGAGCGAGAGAACTACACTTACAGTAATGGATAGTAATATTTATATACCAACAGAATGTGGCAGTCCTATAAAGGACGATGTTACTGTTGTTTTAGCCTCAGAAAAACATCTTTTTCCAGTTGGCTGTCGAAACACAGTTTGTGTCTATATAGCATTTGCAAGGGAGGACAGAGCTCCCATCTTTAACTTTACATGATACTCACAGACCTAGGTTCCTGGATGTTATCCCTCCTCAGTTTGAGACAACCACAAGCTAGCGATAAGCTATAGATATACACGTACATTAATGTATGTATAACCATAGTCTCTCTTCACGTAGATGTATTCACGCTTAGGCTTATTTGTGCATATAAATATGTATATCCATACGCATACACAGGAGCGGCTGTGTGGTAAGTAGCTTGCTTACCAACCACATGGGTCCGGGTTCAGTCCCAGTCCGTGGCACCTTGGGGAAGTGTCTTTTACTATAGCCTCGGGCCGACCAAAGCCTTGTGAGTGGATTTGGTAGACGGAAACTGAAAGAAACCCGTCGTATATATGTATATGTATATATACATATATATGTGCGTTTGTGTGTCTTTGTCCCCCCAACATCGCTTGACAAACGATGCTGGTGTGTTTACGTCATCGTAAACTAGCGGTTCGGCAAAATTGACCGATGGAATAAGTACTAGGCTTACAATGAATAAGTCGTTGGGTCGATTTGCTCGACTAAAGGCGGTGTAAAACCATGACCGCAGTCAAATGTCTGAAAGAAGTAACAGAGTATACACGCGTATGTCTAAGCGGGTATACATGAGCGCACAAGCAAGTGCGTGTGTGTATCTATGTGAGAAGAAGACTATGGGCGTACATATATTAATGTGTGTGTATATCTATAGCTTATCACTAGATTGTGGTTGTCTCACACTGAGAACGGATGCACCATGTGTATGTGAGCCGCTAATAGATTCACACTATGACATACAGAGAAGAGGGCCTTGTAGTAGATCTGAAACTAAGGAGACAACACTGGTATATCGCCTGAGGAAACACAGCTAGATCTCATTTTGCAAACAAACAGCTGCATAATGAATCGTCTGTATTCTTTGAGAAGTACGTGGCGTCGAAACAATTGCAGCGAATAATAAACAAAGGTCCAACCTTACACGTTCTTCCTGCCTTCAATTTCTTCAATTTTGTATTCGCACACGATGAATGCACAAATTTAATCTTGGAAGTATATAATAAAAGCTACCGATAGTACTGGGTAATTTTGAAGGTGGACGAGCCTTACACTATGTTACCACGTTTCTAACGGAATAAATCATATCATATACATACATATATATATATATGCGTGTTTGTGTGTGTGTGTTTGTGTGTGTGAGTGAGTGTGTCTATGTATATATGTATCTTGTAAAAAGGATCGAGGGTAAGGCCAAAACAATGCGAAGTAAATGCAAGGAAAATCACAATATCACAAATATGTGAATTTTATGTAGACTTATCTTGTATTCAGTATTTCGGGATTATGAACCCATTTTCAAGAAATTGACGAATGCTGCGTTACCCACGATCCTTCATACAATATATTCTACACAGTGCTTCATAGTAATTATTCCATTATAAAGTAATGCATGTATATATATAGGTTATTCTTAAATAACTTGTTAGTTTTAAATAACTTGCCAGCGTTCCCTTCATCATATACGCGGTAATCACATTCGGTTAAAATAGCTTATTGTTGTGTTTTGTTTCTCTTTTTTCAACGACGAGATGATTACATTGTTTTACATCATTTTATTCCCACAGGAATAATACCAATGTTTTCATCGAAACACATATCGGAAGTATAAAGATTTGAATAACACCTGCGTTTAACTCTATTTCTTACTCTATTTCTTAATCTATCTATCTATCTATCTATCTATCTATCTATCTATCTATCTATCTATCTATCTATCTATCTATCTATCTATCTATCTAATATTATTTATTCTTTATTATATATATATATATATATATATATATATATATATATATATATATGTGTGTGTGTGTGTGTATATATGTGTATATTTGTACGTATATAAATGTATATATATATATGTATATATATTTATATGTATATTTATATAAATAAGGATGAGATCGTTATTTAAAATACCGATCACATCAAGTGGCCAGCATGGGAATAAAAGCCTCATAGGTAATAACTATTATTTAAATTATAATTAAGGGTATCTAAAAGATACCACCATGCTAGATATAGCAGCCAAAACTTGACTCTAAAACCACACTAAATGTTCATATAGCACCATGTTCATATATATATATATATATATATATATATATATATATATATATATATATATATATATATATATATATATTCATTTTATCTAATTTCAGCTCATGAGCTGTGGCCATGCTGGGGCACCGCCATTTAGTGTTGCTACACAATTTTACTTCACGAATTTTACTTCATGAATTGACATTTGGTGCACGAGAGAGTTTGATGCAGCTGCTCTCATCTGCACCTCCTGCCGTGAAGTTGGTTCATCTAGGACACCTGACAGGAAGAGGTCAAGCCTCATCTTGAAGACACCTACATCCACCGCATGCAGGTCTCTCAGGTCCTTCGGGAGGATATTGATGAGCTGTTGACCTCTGAAGACCAGGCTATTGCAGTATCTTGTCCTACATCTTGGTGGCAAATTTGGAGTCCTTGGCACTATTCAATGACGTCCAGTTCTTTTATTTGTGTAACTTTCGATAAATTATGAAATTATAAAAATAGCGTTTTGGTGTAGGAATATAATGTGGAAAATCCAAATCTGCTTTAACAGAACTTTTTACTTTACTCAGCTGAGGTCATACACATACCACTATTGTTGAATGATATTAATTAACGCAATGTTGCTTATGATATATGTAACAATGAACAATGAACAATTGATAATAATATATTAAGACTAATGTGATCTTTAATGAATTATGTCCTCTTATAAATGATGTTGGTGTAAATTCTACAGATATTTACAGATTTCTACATGTAAATTTAAGTTTAGATACTAGATCCTATAATATTAATAAAAATATTCCTCAAATATAGAAACATTTTCGTGTGACGTTCATTTGTTGTTTAATAATTTTTACATGACATGATAATATCAAACTCAGAAACATAATTTATAAACATGCAAATTAATAGGAGCGATAAGATCCATGATAATAACGAAACATATTTAAAAACCATTCGATTGACAGAATCATTTGAGAATCCGCCAAATCTCTGGATATAGTTCTTTGAGCACTGAATTCAAGACCGCATAATGCAGATTTTCTTTCTTTCTCCGAGTCTAACTTTTAAGAAATTTAAAAATTCATTCCTTGATTCCTTTTTCTTTCTTTCTTTCTTTCTTTCTTTCTTTCTTTCTTTCTTTCTTTCTTGCTGTTATAGACTCAGGGCTTGCTGTGTTAAAGGTGTACTAGGGACCACTCAGGCTAGCTATCATTCTTCAAAGAAATGGATGAATTTGGGGTGAAATTTTAGACATTCGCAGTTAGAATGTCGCAAAGTTTGCGCAGAAAATATAAAAAATGGCGAGCGTGGGCAAACCTATGACATCTGCAGTACGAAACATTTAGGAAAAATAAAAAAAAAGAACATCCAGCTTCAAGTAAATATATATGACATTTATAGACCTCCCTTGGCATTGTGGAATGTTTGTAACGAAACAGTATGCCGAAACATATAACACTTTTGAACTTTCATCACCATTTATTCATAACAAGATACGAAATGTATAGAAAAGGTCAAAAATTTTTAAATAAGAATTATTTTAGGTATTATCTTTTAAAATAAGAACAAAAATCTATATGAAGATTGCATTATTATCTAAAATATAAAATTTAATCAATTAAAAGCAATAAGTGAATATATTCTTTCTGAAATATAGCAAACAATATTTTTGTGTCAGATTAATTTAGAGTTCTCCATAAGTTTGTGCATAACATAAGTAAGTGAAAGTTGTAGCCATGTATACAGGAATGTAGAAAAATGTAAAACAAAAGAATACGCATATACTTACATACGTATGTACACACATACATGCATGTACGCACACATACATACATACATACATACATACGTAAATACAGACATATATGTGTGTATTGGAGTGGTGTATTGAAATATTTGTCGCAATTATATATTCTTGACAAAGAATAACAATAAATTAAACACTTAATGTGGCTATTATGATATTAATTGAAATAAATTCTTACCGTATTCAGCGAGGAAATTTTTGTATAAAATTCATTAACATTTCTCAATATATATATATATATACATATATATATATATATATATATATATATATATATATATATATATATATATATATATATATATATATATATATATATATATATATATATGTTTTTGAGAATAACTACAAATATATTTTTATTCTCATTCCCTTTGAAATTGCTATCATTCGTGGTTTGGGCTTTAATTCCCCTTTCTAGCATGTAAGGTGTCCTGTCAAACGTCACCTCTTTCGTGTATAAATACGTACATTATATAAATACACTATTATATATATATATATATATATATATATATATATATATATATATATATATATATATATATATGTATATTACTCATAGGGAATTGGAATCTTAATGCATTTACAAATGCAATGACCAATCTTAAAGACTATTGGATTTTACTCACAAGGTTTTGGAATCTTATATGTATACCATTCTGCACAAACAATGAATTTACAAATACAATATCCCTACATTCACTCACTGTTTCCTATCTTATGTCAACTAACTATTGCTTAACCATCCTCTCACACCGTCTCCGATGAAGGAATATAATAAATATCCTGTAAACAGCTGTAAGACCTATTTATAAATGTTCTATATCATACGAAATCCTTTTATATATATATATATATATATATATATATATATATATATATATATATATATATATATATATATATATATATATATATAGTTGAAATTTACAGAAAAACAAAAGACGAAGACAGGTGTATAAATTACAAGCAGGTGTATAAGTTTGTCACTCGGGAAAGTAAAAGAGTATTTTACGTTTCGAGCCAATACATGTTACAATAACTATAAACATAAGGAACAGAAACATATAAAATGTTTTATCAATGGAAATTATATGAAAACGTTCTTTCTATAGTTTAGGGTCCATTTATGTTTCGTAATGTTCTTAGAACTAGTAACAAACATTTGATTTCACTTTAAATTGTGAATATTCTAGAATTATTGATGAAAACTTAGCATTTTATTCAAGGGTATTTAAAGTTTAATACTTTTCAGGCTTAATAACAGAATTGTAAACATTGTAATCTCTTTTAAGGGAATTTACCTTACCAAAACAGCAACGAACTCATGATTATCTGTGAAAGCATTGATAAAAAAGTTGTAAATATCACACAGTCGATTTTCACATATAAGTGTGCATGTATGTATATATGTATGTATGTATGTAATGTATCTATCGATCTTTCTATCTATCTATCTATCTATCTATCTATCTATCTATCTATCTATCTATCTATCTATCTATCTATCTATCTATATACATACATACATACATACAAATATAGGCACATATAAACACATATACGTGTGTAGGTAAAATCCACATTACATGCGTCTATACATGTACATAGAGAGAGTTTTACACAAATCACACGAACACATTTCGCCACATTAGATTTTCAATCTAAAACTTTTAAATGCATATATATATATATCATCATCATCATCATCATCGTTTAACGTCCGCTTTCCATGCTAGCATGGGTTGGACGATTTGACTGAGGACTGGTGAAACCGGATGGCAACACCAGGCTCCAGTCTGATTTGGCAGAGTTTCTACAGCTGGATGCCCTTCCTAACGCCAACCACTCAGAGAGTGTAGTGGGTGCTTTTACGTGTCACCCGCACGAAAACGGCCACGCTCGAAATGGTGTCTTTTATGTGCCACCCGCACAAGCCAGTCCAGGGGCACTGGCAACGATCTCGCTCGAAAATCCTACAGGAGCCAGTCAGGCGGTACTGGCAACGGCCACGCTCAAAATGGTGCATCTCATGTGCCACCCGCACAAGAACCAGTCCAGGGGCACTGGCAACGATCTTACTTGGCTTGCCGGGTCTTCTCACGCACAGCCCATTTCCAAAGGTCTCGGTCCGTAGTCATCGCCTCGGTGAGGCCCAATGTACGAAGGTCTTGCCTCACCACCTCAGCCCAGGTCTTCCTGGGCCTACCTCTTCCACGGGTTCCCTCAACTGTTAGGGTGTGGCACTTTTTCACGCAGCTATCCTCCTCCATTCTCACCACATGTCCATACCAGCGCAATCGTCTCTCTTGCACGCCACAACTGATGCTTCTAATGTTCAGCTTTTCTCTCAAGATACTTACACTCTGACGGGTATTCACATTGACATATATATATATATATATATATATATATATATATATATATATATATATATTTGCGTACATACACACAGACACACAAACACATCTTTATATATGTGTATATATATATATATATATATATGTGTGTGTGTGTGTGTGTGTGTGTGTGTGTGTGTGTGCGTGTGTGTGGTTGTTTAAATATTTATGTATATATGTGTGTATATATATGTATATATCTTATTTATTGAAATACCTACACATACATACACGCACTTATATAAGCTAATAAATTAGAGCCAGTACAAACGGTATTACGGTGGTATTGGGACCGGTTTGTTGCAAGCTTTATGAGAAAATTCTCATAAAATATTGATATAAAATGTATTATCTGAAACGTCTGCCCTGATGATAATGTATGTATGTATGTATGTATGTATGTATGTATATAGTTCTATGTATTATTCATTCAGCCTGTTTGGATTGTCTGAGGAGATCGTAATAATCTTAGTGGCGTTTCAACAAGCGAAGAATGCAACTCTTCTTGAAGATCTTACAGTTCGCTGATACTAAATGTCGATATATATATATACATATATAGAATCCATCTATGTGTGGGCGTCCAGCCTTCCTTCATGCTCTCTTTCTTCATGTTCTCCTTCAGGCTCGAGATAATTTTAACTACCTTTACAGTATAGTTGTATTCTTGATTAACTTTGGTGTGTCCTATAATTTAGTTCTGAAAAACTCACCCTGTTTACCGCTGTATTCCACCTACACATCCATAACTTACTTGCTGCCGCATCCAATAGCACCTATTCTTATGCAGATTATACAACCCTTAATTCCTTCCTAATCTTCTACATGCAACCTATACTCCATATACCAAATCCATCCTACAGTGGGTCTATGCCAATCTCATCACTTTTACCATCGAAAAATCTTAAGCACTACTCATATCTAGTAAACGGCATCGCACCACCTCTAAACATGAGCGAAACGCAACTTGAATGTTCATAAGCCAGGCTCCCTAAAACCGAGAATCTTATAAAACCCTCATGTTCGGCATAGCCAAGACCGCATCTCAAAAGATCTACACCTTTACCTTTGGGCTAGAATATGTTGTAGTTCCCAAATGCTGCTGACAGTCAACGTGGCTTAAGTGAGTCCTGCAATGCATTGCTTCCCCCGTATTTAGTACGGTGCTGGTGCTACACACATCGACATCCTGGATCAGAAATGTCAGCAGATTGATTAAAGGATGCACTCCAATCTCTACTCCACAGGAGTGCTGTCTCTTGCTTCTGTCACCTGAATATCGATACAATAATGGGTTTTACTCTCTGGCGCTGACTGTCCTCGTACTTCAAACACTTATGAGCTCCGACTCACACGTTCCACCACCTCTGGGCATCCTTGACGGGAAAGTTTTACTCTCTCTCTCTCTCTCTCTCTCTCTCTCCGCCCTATTCACCATCCCCAACCCTTCATCCCCATAACTCCGACCTTATGTAGCGTCCCATTTAACGTCTTTCATGCATGATTCCAACGAGAACAGTTTAAACATAGCATCAACATCCTCAGTCTCACTAATTCTGGAACTTCTTCCTGCATGAGCAATGAGCTCTGAGCTTCCTTCAAATGGAAAAACAAATATCTTGGAAGGAAAGTGGGAAATTCACACATCGGTTTTTACCTAAATTATATATATAACCAATATTCTTTTCTACTCTAGGCACAAGGCCCGAAATTTTGGGGAAGGGGACCAATCGATTAGATCGACCCAAGTAAGCAACCGGTACTTAATTTATCGACCCTGAAATGATGAAAGGCAAAGTCGACCTGGGCGGAATTTGAACTCAAAACATAAAGACAAACGAAAAACCGCTAAACATTTTGTCCAGTGTGCTAATAATTCTGCTAGCTCGCCGCTTATTGTCTGTCTATAATAAACCCTTCTACTATAGGCACAGTGCCTGAAATTTGGGGAAAGAGGATAGTCAATTACAGCGAACCAGTATTTGACTGGTACTTATTTTATCGACCCCGAAGGAAGAAAGGCTAAGTCGACCTCGGTGGAATTTGAACTCAGAACGTAGTGACGAGCGAAATACAGCTAAGCATTTCGTCCTGCGTGTTAACGATTCTGCCAGATCGCCGCTTTTGTCTGTCTATAATAATACTCCACCAACACTGTCAGTTGAAGATCCAAGTGCTTATGAAGTTACAATTGCACAGAGATGAAAGTTCATACCCATTTATGTTTGCGTCTGCATATTTTGTCTTTGATGATTTCATTTGTTCATCTTTGATATTGAAATAGTGACATTTTCAGCACTTCTATAAATACAGTTGAAGCGTGTGTGGCACTTGTGTTATCTATGAATTAACTTGTGTATTAAATCTGAGAAATTCGTTGTTATGTTTGAAAGAACATTTGAAGTAAAAAGGCAGTGGAAACCGATAGTTATCAAGTTTTTGCTTTATGCACATCAACGTGTGTTATTCGCATCTTATAGGTATTGTATTTCATTTTAAAATTCGCTTTGCGCCAAAGCAATGTTATAATATTATAATATTAATCGCGGTTGGACAACTCTTCGTCGAACGAAATGTTAACGACCCGTCTACTAGAGATTCTGAATGTGTTACTTGATTAATTCTATGTAAATGTGCTTTAGAAGGCGTATTAAAATGTATGAACTTTTTATAGTGATTTCCTTACGGAAGATATTTTGCTGTAATGTACGTTTAAACTAATTGACATTGAATTAACAAACTTAATGCAAGTTAATGGGATTTTAAATCAAATTCTCTCAATGTTTTTATAAGCACTTTCTGAATTTATCTTTCGTAAAGGTTTATGAAAGCGTTCTGATGTAATAAAATAATCGGACGCCATTGCTTGTAGTTGTTTCTTATATCTTTCAACTTATATCTTTTACTTGGTTCAGTGTTTAGACAGCGGCCATGCTGGGGCACCGCCTTGAAGAGTTTTTAGTCGAATGAATCGACCACAAAAGATTGTTTTTACGCCTGTCGGTATCTTTAACCGAACCGCTAATTTACAGGAGGAGGCGTAAACAAACCAGTATCGGTTGTCAAGCGGTGGTGGTAGACACACACACACACATACACACACACACACATCTATATATACGATTGGCTTCTTTCAGTTTCTGTCTATCAATCTATCAATTCCACCCGCAAGGCTTTGGTCTGTTCGAGGATACCCAAGGTTCCACGCAGTGGGGCTGAACCCAGAACTATGGGCCTGGGAAGCAAACTTCTTACAACACAGCCACGCCTGTGAATTAGTTATTAACGATCCTGATATGACTGGTTTAATGAAGTATAATGAAGTCACGATGACTTAATTCAAAGAATTCCTCTTAAGATTTTGATCACGATGCGATTATGACTTTCACCTCCTTAATGGATCCTGTTTAGCTTCAGAAAGGACTTAATAGACTCAATTATCTTTTAGAGATTTTAATTTAAAAGCCTCTGCAAATACTAATATTAAAATTATCAGTTTCATGAATATTATTTTGAAACTCGGTGAAGGCAAATATCTGTCGTACAGACAGCTCAAATAAAATGATGATCTTGTTTATAAATAAAATATGTAAACTTCCATCGTATTGGAAAGAAATATTTTCAACAACATTAGTAATTGGATCGGCAACTTCACGTTGAAGGATATTTTAGTAATATCTCCTATTACAACGCAAGCTTTAACACTCAACGAACTTCAAGAGGAAATACATTACATGAAGTACACCTATGACATAGAAAGGTGCAAATACACACAAGCACACACATGGAAGCACACATACACACATGTACGCTTGCAAAAGTTGGACGGTTTATGAACGCCACGCCAAAACGCTAAACTACTTCCACATGAACTGCCTGAAAAAGCAGCTGAAAGTTTCCTAGCAAGACAAGATCACAGACAGAGCGGTCCTCTTTCGAGCTGATCTGCCAAGCATTTACACACTGCCGAGGAGAGTGCAAGTGGGATGTACGGACCACCTTGTTCGAATGTCTGACATGTGACTCTCCGAGATACTGTTTTACAGCGTACTGGCGAAAGGCAAACGCATGCAAGCTGGACCGAAAAAGCGCTTCGTGGATACACTCAAAGTCTCACCAAAGAGGTCTAAGATCAACCCCGACACTTGGGAAATGCAGGTACAAGACCGTCCTGCCATGCGTAGCTGCCCCAACAGAGGCACCACCTCTATATATATAATAATAATTTCATTGGGGGGATGTAACACTGGTGTTTACTGTATTAAACCCATCCTAGAATACTGGCTATCTTATAAAGATGTAATCTGGAGATCGTTTGTTCTACCAAACAAATGTATGAATATCCAGAAGTATCCATAGAGAATTTATAATGCTAAAACAATAAGAACTGAGTGAGCGAGTCATTTTACTTGTTATATTTACAACTGTTTCACATTAATTCAAACAATCAATCTTGCAACATTATATAATAATACATGAAACTAATAATTACTTGCCATATGTCATTCAGGTCAACTCTAGTAACATATGTTCAATACGATTCTTTGGAACTGCATATAAAATAACTCGGTGAAATCACAGAACACTGAATGTATACACATTACAAATTGGGGTGTTCGCATGATCACTTTTACACAATACAAACAAATCTGTGACGAGAATTTAATTGGTCAAGGAAAAAAAACATTGTTTAGACACGATAATGAATTATTCTTTGGTTGACAAGTTTAATATCACTAACTGGATTTTATTGCCGTTTGTCTCATTAAATAAAGCTAATGTTTTTTGATGCTTTAAGAGACATTCCCTTGAATAGTTCGGTAGAAAGTCGAGACAGAAAAACACCGCAAATCATTTTTCCCGACGTTCTAACAAAAAAGGTGGCGAGTGGGCAAAATCACTTACGCGCTGGGTAAAATGCTTAACAGCATTTCATTCGTTTGTCCGTTCTGAGTTCAAATTCTGCCGAGGCCGACTTTGTCTTCAACCCTTTCGAGGTCGATAAAAATACCAGTTGAGCACAGGACTCAATGTGATCAACTTCCACCTCCACCAAAATTGCTGGCTTTGTGTTAAGATTTGAAACTAATAACTCCAGACAAAATGTTATGCATCATGCATAAATACTGCCTTAGCTCACTTAAATACCGTCCAAATTTCTTCCAAAGTTTTATTAAACTACTTGTTCTAGTTTGAATTCCACCCGTGCCTACTCTGCATAACATCTATCTTGTTAGTTCACAAAATATATACCAGCTGTGTGGTGAGGAAAAATTAACTGAAGGTTCTCTTTCCAAACTAATATTAGACATTGTAAACGTATGAGATATAAAAGCGGTTGCAAATTTTGGGACAAGGTTAGTAATTTCGGAGTAAGTGAGTCGACCCCAAAAGGATGAAAAGCAAATATCGATCTCGGCAGAATTTTAACTCAAAACGTGCATGCAGTTGCAAATTCGTTAAGCATTTCCGGTGCGGTAACGATACTTCCATCTCACCGCCCTGTATTAGAAATAATGTGGAATCACAATATAAAGAGAACAAGTGACAAAAGCATTTTTGGTCTTCACAAAAGTATTTTGTGTATTCAGCCGCATATTATTTAAGTTCTAACTTCAAATGCCACCCTGGATAATTTTGGTGTTCTAGGGTGAATGTAATAAGTGCGATGAAAATAAATGGAGCGCAGGGAGGATCTGGTAGTCAGCAATTTCGATTCGTTATCAAGAGGGCTCGAGTTCGATTTCTCTGTGAGTCTTTTTAAGCGAGTATTTTCAAATTTATCTTCGGGTCGAGCAAAACATGTGAAACAGAAAGAAGGATTTCTTTCAGTTTTCGTCTGATATATATATACATACACACACACACACACACACACACACACACATATATATATATATATATATATATATATATATATATATATATATATATATATATATATATATATATATATATATATATATATGTATATATATATAAAAATAAATACAGTATGCATTTAAACTCATAAGAGGTATCCATCATAGGATTCCCTCACGCTAGAAATAAGAGCTAAATTCCAAACCACTATTAGGGATAACATTTCGAAGGGAATGAAACATAAAAACATTTATTATTTATTGTTTATTATATATATATATATATATATATATATATATATATATATATATATATACATAATTCCAAGATTGTAACTACACGTGGACTGTTGGCTTTCTCTCCTCTCTCCTTCTTTTCTCTGTCAGACTTTTTTATGTCAACTGTTTCCGAAGAATTTTACTCGAAAAGTAAAACAACCAATGTTTCTTTTCTTCTCTGAGATTTTTATTAATACTTTGCATGTACCAGATCCCCGCGTTGTTGCTTTTTCTTGTGTTTTCTCTCCGTTTCTTTAATTATATATATATATATATATATATATATATATATATATATATATATATATATATATATATATATATATATATATATATATATATAATTTTTTTATTATATGTATTTATTTTGTCTGAGTTAATAATTAATTCGTACAAAATAAATTGGTTAATAGATACCAGGGTAGCAAAGATCACGAAATGACTGTGGTGTAACTCCTGTTTATGAGGCAGAAACTCCTTGTTATTTTGGGTACTTGAGTAAATATATAAATTTAGTAAACGGAGTAAAAAGCATATGTTAAATGAATTCTATATATATATATATATATATATATATATATATATATATATATAGATAGATGAGTGAGTGTGTGTGTGTGTATTAATGAATGCACACACGCGTTCATGCGCGCGCGCACACACACACATGAACATAGACAGCCTTTACCCTTTATATCCTCATATTCACACAAAAAAGGCCCCAAACGAAGCTGATCATGTGGATTCTTTAATTCAGTTGTTTCTGCTCGGAAGTCCCATGATTGTAGCTCGTGATATGATGCATTTGTAAATTGTTACATTGTTTTTGCTACTGTCGTTGTGGCACTCCGTCGGTTGCGATGACGTGGGTTCCAGTTGATCCGATCAAAGGAACAGCATGCTCGTGAAATCAACGTGCAAGTGGCTGAGTACTCCACAGACACGAGTACGCTTAACGTAGTTCTCGGGGAGATTCAGCGTTATACAATGTGTGAAAAGGCTGACCCTTTTGAAATACAGGCATAACAGAAACATGAAGAAAATGTAAGAGAAAGTTGTGGTGAAAGAGTACAGCAGGGTTTGCCACCCACTCCCCTGCTGGAGCGTCGTGGAGCTTTAGGTGTTTTTCGCTCAATAAACACTCACAACGGCCGGTCTGGGAATTGAAATCGTGATCGTACGATCGCAAGTCTGCTGCCCTAACCACTGGACCATTGCGCCTCCACTTTGGCTACTGTAAACAGGAGAAAGCATACTGTCGCTGTACTGCTGTCACTACTACACTCGCTTCTCTAGGAAGCATTGCAGCTGAACTATGAACGTTAAAGATAACACGTGTTTTCTGCTGCTATGAAATATATACAAATTACGATCAGGACTGTCGCTGCTGCCATTGTTAGAATTATTAGTTTCCTTATTGTTTAGCCCTCGGCTCAAATGTGCTCCACCCATGGAACTCTGATCACTACTCTTCTTTTATTTCTTACTTATTTTCATGTTTCAGTCAGTAGACCGCGACCATGCAGGGGCACTGCCTTCAAGAACTTTTAGTCAAATGAAGAATCGGTGCCAGTGTTTATTTCTTTTCAAGACTGGTGCTTATTCTATCACTCAATTTTGCCGCACCGTTAGGTTAAGGGGTGCGTAAACACACCAACACCGGTTGTGATGCGATGGTGGGGGGCGGGACAAACACACATACACACACGACGGGCTCCTTTCAGTTTCCGTCTAGCAACAAAATCCACTCACAAAGCCTTTAGTCAGCACTTGGCTATAGTAGAAAACACTCACCCAATGTGCCACGCAGTGGGACTGAACGAGGAACCATGTGGGTGGGAAGCAATCTTCTTACCACGCAGCCTGCATTGTTTAATTAATTATTGTTTCACGTTCTCCAGCCACAACGTAATCTCTGGAATATCCTGCCCTCTCGTTTCGGTTATTAAAGAGATGAACAACTCTTTTAGCAATGAGATTGAAGTTTGAGGCATGTATGTTATCAGTTTGAAAGAGAATGAGCCATGAGTTAATGAGAGAACCCACTTCAATATCCGACCGGTTGCGATTTTTAAAGACGTGTTGTGTTGGCATTTTTTTATTACTCTCTGCGCATCACAACACTAAGATAGAACCACTTCTCCTCAACTGGACCTGCTCTTTTTAACATAAACCCAAATCATATAAAGGATGAGAATGATTTCACAACCTTCGAAATGTTCCTGGATGAATATGTCCAACAAATTCCAGATAAACCACTTACACCCGGATACACTTATTTCTTTATTGCCCACAGAGAGTTAAACACAGAGGGGACAAACAAGGACAGACAAAGGAATTAAGTCGATTATATCGACTCCAGTGCGTAACTGGTACTTATTTAATCGACCTCGAAAGGATAAAAGGCAAAGTCGACCACGGCTGAATTTGAACTAAGAACGTAAAGACAGACGAAATACCGCTAAGCATTTCGCCCGGCGTGTTAACGTTTCTTCCAGCTCGCCGCCACTGCTGCAAACAACTATTTAATCGAATGGGCAATGGTGTCTAAAAATAACTATAGAAAAATACATTACTAAATGCCTTTTCTAGGTGGTGCTATTAAGTTAGCTATGTCCTGGGCCAATATGGCCGAAAACTATCTAAGTATCTAAGTATGCCGCTTACATTCATAGCATGTCTTTACCCGTTTTGTCCCTTTAGCATTCACATTGTTCTGTCAAATGTAACACGTCGAGCTTCTCTCAGTTTCCGTCAACTAAATCCACTCACAAGGCTTTGATCGGCTCGAGGCTATAGTTGAAGGTACTTCCTTATGGTGCCACGTAGTGGAGCAAAACTCAGAAACATGTGGTCGGGAAATGAGTGCGCACTCGCGAGTGTGTGCGAGTGAGAGTTTGCGCGTATTTGTGCGTATGTGTTTGAAGGTTTCTGCGCCTGCGTGCGACAAGACTGGCTTTTTTTTTAATTACACAGCCTCTCTTCGAGGAGCTTCGTCAGTTTCACTCATATTATTGTTTGTATACGGTAATCCCTCGACTATCGCGGGTGTCATGGTATGGATCCCGGAAAATGTGGAACGCGTCAGACAAGCTTTCAGAAAGGCATCAATGAAAACAGACGTCACGTGATGGATGTTGCTTTCTATACATGATATCGCGGGTGTTACGTTCCAAAACCCTTCGCGTTAGCTGAAAATCCGCGAAGTAGAAACAATACTGTACTGTATATTTTATTATTATTATTTCTATAATTTGTGCATATTTATTTTATTATAATTGCAAAACAACACCACGGAAGAATTGACGTAAGATTAAATAAAAAACCGCGATAGGTGAACCACGATATGACGAGGGATTACTGTGCACATATACATATGTATACATATATATGTATACATATGTATACATATATAGGTACTCTTTATTTTAAGCTTAATACTTATTCTATCGGTTCCTTTGACGAAACACTAGGACACGGGGACTTCGTCAGTAATTCGAAGTTCGACACAAGTAAGTTTTAGTTGTATTGCCGAAATTTGTAGTTCTCCAAATTCCTGAAGTCGGTGCTTCAGCATGGCCGCAGTCTAATATCTGAAAGAAGCAAAAGATTAAAAAAATATCGTGGATAGTTGTGTAACATGAATTACCGGAAGGGAGATGGCTGGCTTATCTTCTGCTCCGTAGATCACCATCGTTAGTATCCGTTGTAGAGAGGAGACGATCTTTGCGATGTTTCTTGATGTTTGTGACGCACCATCTTTCTGCACAAAACTAGTTTTAAAAATGCGTTGGGTACGGCATTCTTTATAATCAGAGATTATACGTGCTTTTCATGCAACGCTCACTAAAGTAAGGAAATTATCACTAATGGGTGACTTTATTATTGTAATCTTACTCTATGTCATGAACACTCACCCTCTCCCACTCAATATTCGTTCCTCTCTCTCTCTCTCTCTATTTGTACACACACACACACACACACACACACACACACACACACACACACACACACACACACACATATATATATATATATATATATATATAACAGAAATATGTTAGAAAACAAAATAGAAACTATCCGTGGAAATGTAAGGGGAAAGTAAGCAGAAAAATAAGAGAAAATGCACATTGAAAATGCCGAGGGAGAGAGACAGACACACACACAAATATACACACATATATCCGCATCTCTGTGTGAGTCTGTGTGTGTGTATGTATATATATATATATATATATATATATATATACATATACACAAACACACACACACACATACACACATATATATATATATATGTATGTATAGTGAAAATATATATTTATATATATCTTTATATATATATATATATATATATATATATATATATATATATATAGTTTCAATTTACAAAGAAAAAAGAACAGAAGGTGAAGACTGGTGTACAAACAACAAAAAGGGGTATTAGTTTAACGCTCGGGAAGGTGAGAAAGTCTTTTACGTTTCGAGCCTACGCTCTTGAACAGAAAGGAACACGAGGAAATAAACAGAGAAAGAGAGAGAGAGAGAGAGAGAATAAAAAGAGAGGGAATATATATATTTATATATATATATGTCCTCCCCCTCCCCCTCCTCATCATCAGCAGCAGCAGCAACAGCAGCAGGGTTAAAAGTCGAATCAGACTTTAAGTAAATAAAATTTCTGTTGTTCTTTCCTTCGCGTTTCTTGTATATTAAAGTGCAACGTTTCTTCACTCTTCGGTTTCCTGGTCACTCTCAAAATTCTCTAATATATGTTACGCATAGAATACGTATTCCAGTCGAGTTATTATAAACTTCATGTGGTTTACCTCCTTTATTTTTCCTTCCATTCAGTGGCCCCTTTCGACCTATTGTACTTTTGCTGTTTGACCTTTTGATATATCGACCATTAATCATTACCAGAATTGAAACTCCCTGTTTCCCTATTTTAACTGTATTCTATTCTGCTGGATATTATTATTATTGTCTCCTCCCCCGCCAAAAAAAAAAAAAAAAAAAGAAAAGAAAGAAAAAAAAACATAAATAGTCTTATTACTTGTCGTTTATCCTTAATGGAAATGGTTTGGAAGTTTGGGATGCTGCGTATACTTATTGTCACAAAAATGTTTGAAATATTGGTTGATATAATGTCGCCGAAAGGTGAAGTTCCAGTAACATATGATTCTTACTTATTTGGGGGTATTTGTCAGTATTTATCAGAAAAGAAATAAAACCGTAGATGAATTACAACAAAATAAATAAACAAAATTACACACATTCATAATATATGTCAATATATTTAAATAGCGGTATACATGAATACAGTGTCTAAGGTTTCAGCATGATGATCGTAAGATTGTGGTTTCGATTCCTGGACCGGGCGACGCGTTGTGTTCTTGAGCAAAACACTTCATTTCACGTTGCTCCAGTCCACTCAGCTGGCAAAAATGAGTAATGCTGCGATGGACTGGCGTCCCGTCCAGCTGGGGAAAACGTACGCCATTGAAACCGGGAAACCGGGCCCAAGAGCCTGGCTAGGCTTTAAAAGGGCGCATTTATTTTATATATATATATAGATAGATACACATACATATTTACACACACACACACACACACACACACACACACACACACACACACACACACACACACACACACTCAAGTATATATTTATCCGTATATAATTATGCGCACACGTACATATATAAGTATACATGCATATGTGAGTGTGTGTACATATATGTATGTATGTATATATATATATATATATATATATATATATATATATATATATATATATATATATATATATATATATAGTTCAAAAAAACAATAACAAAAAAACAAAAAAAAACAACAAAGTGAGGACGTGATATGGATAGTATTATTGGACGCTCAGGAAAGGAAAGAGAGAGTGTATGACGTTTCGGGCGTAGCCCTTCGTCGGAAAGATGGAAAGTTCGGAGAATGGAAGAACGGAGAAAGAGGAAAATGGTACCGATGCCCACGAGGTGTGTGTGTGTGTCTATGTATGTATATACCGACACTCATGCACATATACATGTATATCATCATCGTCGTCGTCATCATCATCATCATCATCATCACCCAGTTCCCTACACGGGTGCAGTCAGCCGTTGGGGTGCAACTCTAGGCGCTTTTCGAGTCAGGCATCACAGATCTCACATATCCCATATATCTTGCATCTTACCTTGATGCGGTATGGACCAAGATTGCCGTTGACATTACTCTGGCATTATACTGAACGTTAAACACTCACGTTATGCGAATTAGTAACCCCAGTTCTCTGTAGTTACTGGATTTCTCGAGTATATAAACATATTGCCTGCTCGTTTCTCGTGTATTAGTGAAATTGATGTAGACACATATTACGAGAACCCAATAAGGTTGAAAACCAAGGAAGGTTGCTTATCGTTTATCTTTCATTGTACAAGTAAATAGCTAAATCTGTCTTATTTATCTATCTACTATATAGGTTACCTGTATGTATATATATATATATATATATATATATTAGCATTTTCTACCTTGACTTTTTTTCCATATATATCAACCCGTGTGTTCCTTTTCAACCTTCTACACACACACACACACACACACACACACACACACACACACACACACACACACACACACACAGACGCACACACACACATAAGGATTTACTTTTCGTAATGAGATAAAAAACCAAGAACATTTAAGGTCTTTTGTGAAGGAATAGGTGTGTCATGTAT
>NC_142932.1:119606629-119631629 GCF_046866305.1 Octopus bimaculoides | reverse complement strand
TGGCGTGCAGACGATAAAGATGGCGCTGACAACGACGACAACTTGAGGAAGAGGTTGGTCTTGATGGTACAACAATGACAGAACTAGTGATAGTAGTAGTAGTAGTAGTAGTAGTAGTGGTGGTGGTGGTGGTACTGGTTTAAGAGTTACAGAAAATATAAATGATGGGGCGATGGAAGTGGGTGTGTTGGTGGCGATGGCGGTAATATGGCTGTGTAAATTGTAAAGGAAGTTGTGTTTGTGTTAAGGTTTGTCGTGGTTGCAGTGGTGTGGGTGGTTGTAGTAGTAGTCATGGTGATGGTAGTAGTGGTTGGAGGGGTAGTGGCGGCGGCGGCGGCGGCGGCCGGGGCAGTGGAAACTTTGCAGGTTTTTTTTTATATTCTTTCTAGTGGTTTATTTGACGCGTTCGAGGTTTTGACGCAGTAGTAATGGTTCTGTTAGTGGTGGTGGAGGTGGTAGTGGTAGTGGTAGTGGTGGTGGTGGTGATATGGTAGTGGGGAGTATGTTGGTGGTGGAGGTGGTGGTGGTGATGGTAGTAGTGGTGATGGTGGTTGTGGTGGTGATGATGATGTTGGTGGTGGTAATGGTGGTGGTAGTGGTGGTGATGGTAATATCCTTGTTCTTAATACGGCCCTGGTCGGCTCAGATGGAGCTAGAGACTAGGAAAAATAACCTTCCATTCGTGACCATCCCAACTTTCAAACGAACACAATCGTAGTAATAGTGGTGGTGGTGGAGGCAGTGGTGTTGTAGCTAGTGATTTATCTTGCCTACTTAAGTGCTTGGTTCACTGAAGTAATTAATTTTTGTAGTTGTTCATGACGATGATGAGGAGGTGGAGGAGGGGAAGGAGGGGAGGCGCAGGAGGATATTGATGATGACAACGATGATGATTATGATAATGATGACGACGATAACGATGATTATCGTGATGATGAAGGAGATGATGTCATTTAACCCCAGGTCGTTCTTGAATGAGACGACTCAAAACAAAAGGCTCTCCGTTTGCAAGTATCCTATTTATTATATTTTTGTTTTGTTTCTAGGTCTATGTAGAACTACGTCATCAAGTGTATTGTTATAGTTTGTCTTATGTTTTTTATTAATTTTCAGCAGAAGCAACAGAGTGGCTCAAGGTGCGAGAGTTTCGTGCGTTAAAACTCTCCCCCTTCAGTCACACTGTTCTTCTGCTAAATACATAGATACATATATATATATATATGTATATATATATATATATATATATATATATATATATATATATATATATATATATATATATACATCCATACATACATACATATATATATATATATATATATATATATATATATATATATATATATATATATATATATATATGTATATATATAGATATACATCTGGCATATACAGGTACTTACACTTACCAAGTATTACCTCTAAACTTACAGTACCTATATATATATATATGTGTATATATATATATATATATATATATATATATATATACATACATACATATATATATATATATATATATATATATATATATATATATATATATATATATACACGAGTGTATGTATGTATGTATATATATATACGTATGTGCATGTATGTGTGTATATATATATTTAGCAGAAGGAACAGTATGACTGAAGGCTGAGAGTTTATAAAATTTCATAGATACACACACACACATATATAAAAATAAATAAATAAATATATATATCAACTCCGATAAAGTTGTGAACTATTCCACTGAATTTTCGAATAGCCTGGCACCAGCAGGCCTCCCACCTCACAACTTGCACCTCAAGATTGGCGCACACGTGATGCTTTTAAGAAACCTGGACTCACCCAAGCTTTGCAATGGCACACGAATTACAATCAAGAAGATGATGCCAAGAGTCTTAGAGGCGACCATTCTCACTGGTAAAGCAAGTGGTGAGGTTTTCTTCATACCAAGAATTCCGCTGATTTCTTCTGACATGCCATTTGAGTTCAAGCGACTGCAATTTCCTGTAAAACTGAGTTTTGCAACGACCATAAACAAGGCCCAGGGACAGTCCTTGGAGGTGATAGGCGTAGACCTTGCAGAACCTGTTTTTTCTAATGGCCAACTGTATGTAGGATGCTCAAGAGTCGGCAATCCAAATCATTTGATACGTTATGCCCAGAGAGCAAGAACAAAAATGTAGTATACCAAATTGAAAATAATCAACTATCAATCAATTGTTTCATAGTCGCACATCGTCAATCCTTCTATCCTTCCAACCATCCGCAAATTCAACTTTGACATTACCTTACCATTACAACCAATCAGTTTCATGATTCAAGTGTATTACTTGCTAGTATTTGTAAATCTATCTCACATCACCGTGTATTTGTACATCTATTTGTAATCTGTTATATCGCACGCTCGGATGACGTCTACACAACTACCTCGACGTCTAGACTTCTCCCTCTATATCTACGTATTGGGCTAGCCTACTTCATTGTCTGAGGGCGTCGACACAACATAATCTAAATGGGAATTGGATGGAACATGAAAGAGTGCAATGGGAACGGGAACTAGAAATAGCCCTTGCTTTTTCGGGTATTTCCAGGTATTCTGCTAGTATATATATATATATATATATATATATATATATATATATATATATATATATATATATATATATATATATATATATATATATATATATATACACGCATACATACACAAATACACGTACACACATACACACACATATATATACACAAATACACGTACACACATATATATAGTGAGAGTTTACAAAAAGACAATAGATGAAGACGGGTGTGTAAACATCAAACAGATGTATTAGTTTAACGCTCTTTTACGTTTCGAGCACACGCTCTTCGGCAGAAAAGAACTCAGAAATAAGCAGGGAGAGAAAATAAAATAAAATGGTAAGAGGAAATAAATACATACATACATACATACATACATATATATATATATATATATATATATATATATATATATATATATATATACATATATATATATACGACGGGCTTCTTTCAGTTTCCGTCAGCCAAATCCACTCTCAAACCTTTAGCCTGCCGGAGGGTATAGTAGAAGAAATATAGTATACAGTATGTTTTGTGTTTGGCCATACGGTATGGGAATGAACTCGGGACCATGTGGTTCGAAAGCAACATTTCATTCCACACAACCACGCCGATTTTATTGATATATATACATATTATACATATGTGTATGTGTAAATATATGTGTGTGTGTGTGTGTATTCCATTATAACATACAAAAGCACATACACGATCACCCCCCCACACACACATATCACGTACTCTCCCGTCGTTAGACAACGAATGAGGGTTCGGCAATCGTTTGTCGAACAAACACACAGACGAGTTGTTTATAGCGATCAAATGTTTGTGCTCATATAACCTCGCTCCTTCCTTCGAGTTGACCTTGCCTGTACAGGTGCATTTGTATTCAACAATTTGCAGGTAAAAATGAATGCTGAGCAACGCTAAATGAAACTAGTTGTTGAAGAACGTAAAACACAACTCTTTCAGGGAATCGAAATTAAAAATCTCACGTGCTACGAACGCGGTATGCGTCACCAGCAAGAATCTAGTGAAGAGGGTATTGCACCCTAGATCTTTATTTCGATTCCCTGAGCGAGCTATGCGTTGCGTTTTTGACAGTTCATTTACCGTTTCTCAGCAATCATTTTTACCCCCGACGTGTTGCGCACATGTGTGCACCTATAGAGGCGATGTCAACTCGAAAGAGTGATTGAGCTTGTACACTAACATTTGATCACTTATATATATACACACACACACACACACACACACACACATACACATGCACGTGTGAGTGCAGTGCGTTTGTATGTGTGTGTGTGTGTGTGTGTATGTATCTATATATATATGTATATATATATATATATATATATATATATATATATATATATAAATAAGTATAAATAGTATATATATGTGTGTGTATATATATATACATATATATATATATATATGTGTGTGTGTGTGTGTGTGTGTGTGTGTGTATCTATCTATAATATATATATATATGTATATACATATATATATGTATGTGTATATATATATATATATATATGTATATTTACACACATACACGCACACACACATATACATATATATATATATATACATACATACATATACATATATATATATATATATATATATATATATATATATATATATATATATATATGCACACTCATGTATGTGTGTATAGACATTCCTGTGCCTATACATACATACATACATACATACATGCATACATACATACATGAAGGGGATGTTTCTATGTGGCCTGCTTGTTTGTTGCACCTTGTTTACCATTTTTGTCCTTGTTCTTTTGCCACGTCATGTACCCAGTTATGTATCTATATGTACATGTGGATGAACGTATATACATACATGTACATATATATGCATATACTCATATATTGTTTGTACATACATACATACATACATACATACATACATACATACATACATGCATACATACATACATGTGTGTATTTCTTCTCGTAGTTGAGAATTATGAGGCAGAACAGTGTTCTAAAGCAAGCATGTCTACAATGGCCGTGCCAGCTTTCCTTTATCGGGGCTAGCATAACATGTCTAGAACTGCACATTCTGACGTTTCCTTGCTTTTCTATCTTCCTTTTCTTACGAACTTTACGATGTGGAAAGAGCGAGAAACTACGTAGAAACTCTTTGATACATAATGATCACGGCAGATGAAATTGAACTGTAGTTTTGGACAATCATTGTGGTTCGGTGAAGGGAACCCATGCTAGGTGTGTTATAAAAAAATATTATTTTTTAGCGCCAGAAAGTTATGCTCAAGCATCTTTTCACTACAATGTAAGCATCCCTACGCTGACAATATTGTCTTTTACGTATGTGCACGGCCGCATTACCCCATTATGTTCATTGCTAAAGTAGCGGAGGTTAGATAACCTGTAAATTTCTTTGATATTTCTATCGCGCCGAGCGACGCCTTACAGGTACATGAAAAATCTAGATTTTGGCTTTTTGATGAAACCTGGAAACGAAGATTTCGTTGTTATTGATGCTGGTGTAGTCGTTGCAAATTTATTCTGTTTTCGTTGGTGAAACTGATGATGTTTTTAATAAATGAGTGGTCCTTGAAGATGGTAAAAGTGAAGTGGTTTTTGATGCTGTTTAGGGGCACTTACGGCTGCGTGATAAAAAGTTTGGTCTTGAACCACATCGGTTACGTGGCAGTTTAGATGAGTGCGTTCTGCTATGGATTTCGTAGATGGAAATTAAAAGAAGTCCGTCGCACACACACACACCTACGCGCGCGCGCACACACACACACATACACACACACATATACATACGGTAATTGTGTGTATATAGGTATACAAGTATATATATGCGTGTGCTGTTATTATTGTTGTCACTGTTCTTCAGACATAGATGTGTTATTGAGTAGAGCTCTGATTATTGAAGTGGTTTCTTAGCTGGTAGGAGCGGATTCACTTCAAAGAGTAATGATCATCTAGGCTGCTAGCCATGTAATATCGTCTGTAGATGAAGTAATACGACAATTACCATCGCGTATCATTGTTCGAGCTGTGCTACACCGCAGGGAACCCCAAGGCAAGAGATTCCTCTACTACGTATTCCGAGGGACCAGTTTATATATATATATATATATATATATATATATATATATCAACTTTAAATAGAGCTCAAAATTGATCCGTTGAAAATACTTTATTACAACAACAATAATAATAATAATAATAATAATGAAATAGACCTATGTACATTTCGATAGAACATCCAGAATGATTAATACATATCATAAAATATTATAAAATATTATAAAATATAGGATACTTCATCTCCTCAGGCTCCCATTATTATTGCTATCATCACTCATCACCATCATTATTATTAGCAATACACATCCAGAAAAACAGAAACCATTCAAATCTAATTTTCATAGTTGACCCATGAAAATATACAAAACAGGACGAAAAAGTAATAGATGGCACACAACTTTCCATCCCAAATGTGCAATGAACGAGCAAACGGTAAATTTACTCAAATCTAAACCTAAAAATTTTATATTATAAATTTCAGTTACTGTTCAATTTAGAACGCTATAAGATCCGTTAGAGCAATAATCATCAAAATAAATATAAAAATAAATAAATAAAGAAAGAAAGAAAAAAAGAAAGAAAGAAATCATACCGTAGAAAACAATTAAAAAAAAAATTTCTTAATTATAACATTCAAACTAGAGTAAAACAAAAACACACTTAAAAAATAATAATAATAATGATAATGTTCTTAAATAAAATTCTCTCTCATAAACTCTAGCACATACCAATATACCCAATTAAAAATAAAATTTAATCTTATATCAATTCAGCAAAAAATAGCAAAAAACTTCAAAAATATACCTCAGTACTAAATTTCAATATCCGTATTACATTTACGTTATCGCAAAATGTAAATAAAAAAAGGAAAACTGTCTTCAATGAAAAAAAACCTTCAATAAAATTCTAACCCACACATACGGTAACTCCACACTACATTTATCTATATTCTAACTATACCTACACACACTCATATATATATATATATATATATATATATATGTATGTGTGTGTGTGTGTGTGTGTGTGTGCGTGTGGAGTCGCAATGGCCCAGCGGACTGTGGAAGTGCAATAGCTCCGTGGTTAGGGCAGCGGACTGTAGAGGCGCAATGGCCCCGTGGTTAGGGTAGCGGACACTAGAGGCGCAATGTCCCGTGGTTAGGGCAGTGGACTGTAGAGGCGCTATGACCCGTGGTTAGGGCAGCGGTCTTGCGGTCGTAGGATCGCAGTCTCGGTTCCCAGACCGGGCATAGTGAGTGTTTATTGAGCGAAACACCTAAAGCTCCAGCAGGCTCAGGCAGGGGATGGTGGCGAACCCTGTTGTACTTTTTCACCACAACTTTCTCTCACTCTTTCTTCCTGTTTCTGTTGTAACTGTATTACTGTATTTCAAAGGGCCAGCTTTGTCACACTCTGTGTCACGGTAAATCTCCCTGAGAACTACATTAAGGGTACACGTATCTGTGGAGTGCACAGCCACTTGCGTGTTAATTTCACGAGAAGGCTTTTCCGTTGATCGGATCAACTGGAACACTTCTCCGTCGAAACCGACGGAGTGCCATGATATATATATATATATATATATACACATAAAGATACATACACACACACACACATACACACGCACACATATATATATCCTTCCAGTACATGACATGCGCTATCTATAAAAAGACCTGTAGAACATCTCAGAATATCACAAAGATGTGTATGCTTGTTGTCGATGTTGCTGCTAATGATGGTAGTGTTACGATTGTGGTAGAGAAGCAGGCAGTAACAACGTTCTTGTAGATAATGAAGATAAGCGAAGACATATGTTGATGTTCATATTGAAACCCAGGTAAATTTCGATCAAGTTGACCTATGACTAATGGTTATCCGACCGCGATAATTCTTACTTCTCCAAAAATGTTTTCACTCCAATGGAGTTAGAAAATATAAAACACCCTCTCTGTAACTTCATATTACAAAATACATACGTATGAACATTTAGATTATACGAATATATTGGGCTGTCCAGAAAGTTCGTGCCGATTTATAGTAGCTTACCTTTCGACTTGTTTGCCATGAAACCACCTCAATTCTGGGAAGAGGGTATTTTCAAGTTAAAACAGAGATGGAGACGCATTGTGCAACAAAATGGTTCATATTTGGTTGATTAAAGATGTAATGGCAAGTATTTATTAACCTTTTTCTTTCCTTTAAAAATCGGCACGAACTTTCCGGACAACCCAATACATACATACAAACACATACACACGCGCACACACATATATATCATTTACTCTACACATTCTTTAAGATAATCGGCATTAATAGTTATTTTTTCCCCATACAGACACTGAAGTTGGGCAGGTTTATATAAGGTGCCTACCTCTGCCCATCTCAGTGTCTCTATGTCAAGATACTATTGGAAGCTTTTATTTCAAATATATGAGTGAATAATATATATTAATATATATATATATATATATATATATATATATATATATATATATATATATATATATATGTATATATATATATATATATATATATATATATATATATATATATTATATATTATTATATGTATAAAAGTATGCAGTTATAATATGCGTTTACTCCATTCTTTAAATATATATATATATATATATATATATATATATATATATATATATATATATATATATATATATATATATATATGCAGCAATATACATCTGGAAGATCCTGGAAGAGATCGTGCCAAATTTTGGCATTGAAAGCTACACAAACGCCAGAACGGGTCGCCACTGCATAGTGTCAAAGATCCCAGCAATGCCATCGCGCTTCATGACCAGTTTCTACAACAGCCTCAGTTTCAGGGGCCCACAACTTTTTAATTCTCTCAAATAGCCTGAGGGACCTGCACAAAGTGGATGTAGGTGTTTTCAAAACAAAACTGGGTCTTTTCCTGTCGAGAGTTCCAGATGCCACATATCAGAGGAGGCTCTCAATAATAACACTGTAGCTGAACGGCGGTGCCCCAGCATGGGCACAACTTTGAACTGAAACTGATAATATATATATACATATATATATATATATATATATATATATATATATATATATATATATGTATGTATGTATGTATGTATGTATGTATATGTGTGTGTGTGTGTGTGTGTGTGTGTGCACAAATCCCTCTCCATATCGCGGTTCAGCTATCGCGGTTTACTTATCACGGTTTATTATTTAAGGTTACGTCGATTCCACTAGGATGTTGTTACTCTCTCTTTACTCTTTTACTCTTTCACTTGTCTCAGTTATTTGACTGCGGCCATGCTAGAGCACCGCCTTTAGTCGACCAAATCGACTTTGTAAGCCTAGTACTTATTCTATCGGTGAATTTTTCCGAACCGCTAAGTGACGTGGACATAAACACACCAGCATCGGTTGTCAAGCAATGCTAGGGGGACGAACACAGACACACAAACATACATATACACATATATATACATATATATGACGGGTTTCTTTCAGTTTCCGTCTACCAAATCTACTTACAAGGCTTTAGTCGGCCCGAGGCTATAGTAGAAGACACGTGTCCAAGGTACCACGCAATGGGACTGAGCCCAGAACCATGTGGTTGGTAAGCAAGCTACTTACCACACATGCACAAATTATAAAAATAATTTTACAAATATACAGTACAATACTCGTTCCACTTGGCGGATTTTCACCTATCGCGGGGGTTTTCGGAACGTAACACCCTCGATAGTTGAGGGATTACTGGATATTTAATTTAGCTATATGATTAAAAGGTGCACTTTTCTTTTAAATCTTTATTATACAGCTAAAATAATTGCCCTAGTCATGTCTTACTAAATCGTGGGCCTTTTAATTTTTGCTTCAATCTCTACCTACCGGCTGAAGGGGAAGCCACTTCTAGCCGCTTTTGAAAGGCAGTCACAAAATCACATGTTCAGCTGCAGTTCAAACCGTGTGTGTATATATATATATAGAGAGAGAGAGAGTGAGGGAGAGTGAGGGAGGGGGAAAGGCAAAGAACATTTTTATCTATCTATCTAAATGTCTGTCTCGTTGTGTGTCCTTTTACTTCTTTCAGTCATTTCATTGCGACCATGCTGGAGCACCCCCTTCAGTCGAACACATCGACCCCAGGATTTATACTTTGTAATCCTTGTACTTATTCTGTCGGGCTCTTTTGCCGAACCGCTAGATTGTGTGGACGTAAATACACTAACATTTGTTGTTAAGCGATGGTAGGAAGACAAACACAGACACACAAATACACAGACACACACATACACACAGACATACACACACGCATACACACACACACGCGCACACACATACACACACACACACTCACACTCACACACATATACGACGGGCTTCTTTCAGGGTCCGTTTACCAAATCCACTGACAAAGCGTTGGTCGGCCCAAGGCTATAGTAGAAGACATTTGCCCAAGGTGCCACGCAATGAGACTGAACCCGGAAGCATGTGGCAGGGAAGCAAGCTTCTTACCACACAGCCACTCCTATCTGTTATCTTTTACTTGTTTTAGCCGTAAGATTGCGGCCATGCTAGAGCACCAACTTTAAATGCTTAGTCGAACAAATCGACCCCGGGAATTATTACTTGTTTTTAAAAGCTTGGCTCTCGATATGTCGTTCGATTTTGACGAACCGCTACTGTTAACACTACTTAAACAAAACAACACCGCTTTTCAAGCGGTGGTGGGGGAAAGGACAAACACAAAGACACACACACATGGATATGTATACACTCATACATGCATACTTACATGCATACATACGCACATGCATACATACGCACATACATACATACATACATACATACATACATACATACATACTTGCATATATATATATATATATATATATATATATATATATATATATATATATATATATATATATATATATATATATTTATATATCTTAATCTGCAGAGGAATTTGCAGTGGATAGTTTAGCTTAATCGGTCAAAGCATCGTGACGCGTAATCACGCGGATGTGAGTTCGAGTCCGCAGCTAGCTACCTACACTTTTCTCTGCAAAATAGGGGTAGTTTATCCAGTTCAGGCTATATTATTAGCATTATTCTGCGATTGAGAATCTAAAGTCACTTCTTTAACTTTCTAAAGACATTTCAACGCTTCTAAAAGCAAACTTCGTTTGTTTATTTACGTTTGTCGTAATTTGAATTTAATATATATATATATATATATATATTTTTTTTTAAAGTTTCAGCTTATAGCTGCAGCCATGCTGATGCACCACCGTGTTGCTACACTGTTATTACAGGGAGCCTATTACAATATGTGGCACTTGGTGAAGAATGGAGTTTGATTTAGCAACCCTCATTTGCACCTCCTGCCGCGAGGTAGGTTCATCTGGGACTCTCGATAGGAAGAGGTCCAGCTTTGATTAAAAAACCCCTACATCTACTTTGTGCAGGTTCCTTAGGCTCTTTGGGAGAATATTAAAAAGCTGTGGGCCCCTGAATCCCAAGCTGTTGCAGTAACTGGTCCTGAAGCGCGATGGCATTGCTGGGATCTTTGGCACTATGCAGTGTCGTCCCGTTCTGGCATTATATATATATATTCACACAAGCACACGCACACACAGAGGATGGATTTTCCATAGTTTCTGTCTACCAAATCTTATAAAAATTTTCTGACGGGCCCAGGCTCGTGCTGTTAGATTGAATACTGAGCTTTATGTTGGGAAAGGACTGACCTGTCTGCGCTTATACATACTCGCATACATACATACATACATACATGTATGTATGTATGTATGTATATATGCATATATATATTTACATATATATACATGTATGTATATATATATGTGTGTATATATATATATACATATATATATATATATATATATATATATATATATATATATATATATATATATATATATATATATATAACGTGAGAGAGTTAGGGGTTGGGGGTTCAACCCACTAAGGGATAGTATCTATCCAATATATGTACATATATATAAATACGTTTAGGTATACACAGACACATGAATACTGAAAGAAGTATGTTTATTTGTAGACACAGACAGATACACGTACAGATGCTGTTTAATATAATTCAATATGTCAAGGCGGTTCTGAGTTCAAATTTACGGCGTGGTCGACTTTGCTTTTCATTCTTTCGGGGTCAATAAATTAAGTACCAGTTACGCACTGGCGTCGATCTGATCGACTTAATCCTTTTGTCTGTCCTTGTTTGTCCCCTCTATGTTTAGCCCCTAGTGGGCAGTAAAGAAATAAGAATCGTTAGCCCACCGGGCGAAATGCTTAGCGGTATTTCGTCCGTCTTTACGTTCTGAGGTCAAATTCCGCTGAGGTCGACTTGCTTTCATCCTTTAGTCGTCGATAAATTAAGTACCAGTTGCGAACTTGGGTCGATCTAATCGAATGGTCTCCCCTCCAAAAATTTCGGGCCTTGTGCCTAGAGCAGAAAAGAAAATAATTTAATATGTTAGCCAAAGTTGTTTCTTAGTGGTGGTCATGTATTTAGTGCAGCTGTTTAGGAGTGAAAGTTCCATAGTGTGGTGATGCATTTATATAAATAGATACAAAACAAACTATATGTAAATGGATTCTAAAATGTAATTTGGTTAATTAATTATTTGTGAGAAGAATTCAGAATACCAAACATATGTAGAACCTCGTCTGGTGTCTGTGTATGCATGTACGTACGTATGTATGTTTATATGTATGTATATATATATATATATCTATTTTCCCTTTGTAGGCATACACACACACACACACACACACACACACACATATATATATATACATGCATATATACATATGCATGCATAGACACAAACTCATATACTTATACATATATACATATATATGTGTATATATATATATATATATATATATATATATATATATATATATATATATATATATATATATACGTACTTAGTTACCTATAAATATATATATTCATATTGTAGACATCTATCTATCCATGTATCTCTATATAAATATATCTATCTATCCATTTATCTCTCTCTCTCTCTCTCTCTCTCTCTCTCTCTCTCTCTCTCTATATATATATATATATATATATATATATATATATATATACACACACACATACTAGGCGAGAGAGAAAGAGAGAGAGAGTGAGAGAGAGAGAGAGGGGGTAAGAAGCAAAGAGCATTGGGTAAGATATGTATACCTATATATATAAATATATATTTCCTAAATGCGTATAAACAACCACATATAACTGATGTAAGTAGAATGGAACATAGGTAGATAGGCAGGTAGGGACTAACGAATAAAATATAAGAGAGATATATGAATAGATAGACAGACAGACAGACAGACAGACAGATAGATAGATAGATAGATAGATAGATAGATAGATATATAGATAGATAGATAGGTAGGTAGGTATATATATATATATATATATATATATATATATATATATATATATATACATATAGATAGATAGATAGATTGAGAGATAGATCGATAGATAGCTAGAGCGAGATATATATGTACATATAAATACGTTTATTTGCACACGTACATTTGTGTCTCTCTCTTTGTGTCTATGTGTGTTTATGCGTGGGCGTTTGTATATTTGCTTATATCTTCCGGAAAACGTAGCAAAGTGTGTGTGTAGTCGAACGCTTTTTTAGTAACAGAGTTATTCATAAACCGTGATTGATAATTTTTTAAAACTTTTTTTCAGACGAAAGAAAAGATTATGTACCGAGAAAATTATTTTATTACGTAAGGCCAAGTTCGTGAACGTTTCAGATACAAACAAAATGAAGAATAAGAGGCTATGATGCCCATGTATTTGATTAAATATACGGAATTAACTAGAACATTTTAAAATTCTTTTATGCGTGCATCGAAACAGAGTACCGATTTTAGACTGTACTTCAGGTATTTCCCCTGTTTATGTGGTATTAGTTCAAAATACATTAGATAACTTGATAACTTGAATATGTTTCGGCCAAAGACTGGCCCAGGCCATGCATAACTTAATAGCACCACCTGGTAGCACCTGTTAACTTGCTTTTAAGTCAAGTTTTGTGGTGTCAGGGCCTATTCAAGTAGTGCGTTGTTGTCAACTGTGATGTGAATTATGAACGTAAGTAGTGTAAAAGTTTTGGGATGTGTATGACAGTCCATGGTGAAAGTCGCCTAGGTGAATTCCCAAAGTTATATACATTTTTAATAAGGTCTCTTGTAGAAAAAAAAAAAAAAACTCAGTTGAGATTGGTAATGAACCCACAAGGAAAAGTTTGCGCAATATTCCAGAGAAGATTAAAAAAAAAGATAGGAATTCATACTGATATATATAGGTATATATATGTGTATTCAGATAATTATATATCTATGTGTGTAGGCGTGTAAGTACGTAAAGATATTTATGCACGCATATATACACACATGTAGACATATATGTATGCATACATACATGCACACACACGTACACACAGATATAGATACATACATATATATGCATTTATAAGTGTGCACGTGCTTGTGCATGCATGTGTGTATGAATGTATGTATGTGTGGATGTATGTATGTGCATATATATATATATATATATATATATATATATATATATACATATATATAAATATATATATATATATATATATATATATATATATATATATATATATATATACATATATATATAAATATATACATATATATATATATATATATATATATATATATATATATATACATATATATAAATATATATATATATACATAAATATATAAATAGATATATTTTGTTTTAAAAAGACATACTTTATTAATTATAAATATATATATATATATATACATATTTTTATATATATAATTAATAGACTTTGTGCAACCAAAGCCTTGTGAGTGGATTTGGTAGATGGAAACTGAAAGAAGTCCGTCGTATATATGTATATGTATATATATGTGTGTATGTGTGTTTGTGTGTCTATGTTTGTCCCCCCAACATCGCTTGACAACCGATGTTGGTGTGTTCACGTCCTCGTAACTCAGCGGTTCTGCAAAAATCACCAATAGAATAAGTACTAGGCTTACAAAGAATATGTCCTGGGGTCGATTTGCTCGACTAAATGCATGGCCGCAGTCAAATGACTGAAACAAGTAAAAGAGTAAAAGAGTAAAGATAGTATATATATATATATATATATATATATATATAGCTCTTCGAAACGCCGGTGTTAAAACGGGGGTAGCTGATGAAGTAGAATGTTCTCTATGTGGCTTGTGTGTTTTCTCGTCTACGTTTTGTTTGCAATGTCCTGTACCCAGATATGCACCTATACATACAGGTGGATGTCGGGACGCACATACCTGTACGTATATATGCATATACTCATTTACTATTTGTTTATATATATATATATATATATATATATATATATATATATATAATGGATGTGAGTTCGATTCTCATGGCTGGATGCTCACAGATTTGTCTGCTCTATAAGGATTTCGTCCTTCATATGTCGTTCTATCAGTACTTAAGCATTGAAAAATATATCTTTCTACTTGTACTACAATACATTTGACTGCTTCAAGAACAAACTTATATTTGTTTACATATGACGTAAATACAGAAGTATGTATATATTTGTGTTTGTATATATATATATATATATATATATATATATATATATATATATATATATATATATATATATATATATATATGTATACATATACACCTGCATACAAACATAATAGAAGCATGTATATGTCGATAATTTTTTAATAGAAATGCGTATGTACGTATATATGTTTATAAGTATGTATGCATGAATGTTTCTTATGCGTGTGAATATATGCACACACACATACTTGAGAGAGAGAGAGAGAGAGAGAGGGAGAGAGAGAGGGGGGAGAGAGAGAAACAGAGGGAGAAAGACGAAGAGAGGGGGCAGGTATTTCTGAGTATATTGATATATACATATAAACGCATGTATGTATACGTGCTCTTCTATATATTTATATATGCATGTTTATGTTAATCTATCTATCTATCTATCTATCTATTTGTATGTTTGTTTGTCACTGTGCCTGTCTGTCTGTCTCTCTCACTCTATCTATCTATCTATCTATCTATCTATCTATCTATCTATCTATCTATCTATCTATCTGTCTATCTATCTATCTATCTATCTATCTATTTACATACATAGTCAAATATGGAAATACATCTACAGACAAACACACACGTATATATGTGCATTTATTTCTGTTTAAACATACGTAGCAGTAATAATGCGCACACAAAACTACATTACTTACACTCACAAACGCGTGCACACATGGTTGCGTGTTTGCACGCGCGCGTGAGTTTGTGTAACGTCTACCGACGTAAAGCAATGAATAGGAGAAACTTCAGCATGGAAACCTTAAAACCAAATGATTGGATCGTTAGAAACCTGTTTCTAACGACGCTATTCTTCAACATTGTGATAATATATATATATATATATATATATATATATATATATATATATATATATATTATGTACATACTTATAAATTATATAATCTTGACAGAATGTGTAATTTTTGTGTTTATTCATGGGTGTTTGCGTGTGTCGATGTTATTCAATGTATGTGTTTCTGAATGCGCGTGCGTATATTTGACTTTGGTTCAATGTACACACACACACACACACATGCACATGTATATATACCGTATATATCTAAGTGTATAGGTGTGTCCGCGAGTGTCATTATGCATGTATGTGTGTGTGTGTGTGTGTGTGTGTGTGTGTGTGTGTGTGTGTGTTGTGTATCGCTCAGCGTGCTCATAGCCGTGTGGTGTGTAGTGAAGGATGAAGATTTGCGTGTGGGATTATCCGCTAAATTGTGGAGGTGGAATACAAATATGTATATGAGAGGGAAAGATGGAGAGGATGAAACGATGTCGGTTGTTGATATTGCAGTGTGGGGGCCGACTAATACGAGAAATAAATCCTAAATCGAAGCAATGAAGAATATATATATAAAGATTGATTAATAAGAACGTCCGGAATATATGTATACACACAAACACGCACATGTTTATATATGGGTGTGTGTGTGCGTGTGTGTGTTATGTGAATAGAGAGAAGAGGAAGAGGGAGAGAGAGAGAGAGAGAGAGAGAGAGAGAAGGAGAGCGTGTGAACGTGCGAGTGAGAGACGCGGTGGGGGTCGGGGTGGGGTGCATGGATGTTTTGAGACAGAGGAAGCTGTGTGTCGCGGTTTTGAAAACTGAAGAGCGATGCAACGATCAGGTGTGAGACAGATGATGAGCGAGAGGGAGAGAGAGAAAGAGAGAGAGAGAGGGGGAGAAGAGGAGTGATAGAGAGCAGGAGTGAGAGAGATATGGAAAGGTAGAGAGAGAGAGAGAGAGAGATGATTAGAGAAGGGGGGAGGAGAAACAGAGAAGGCGGTGTGATGAGCGAGGTGAGAAAAAGTGAAAATAGAGATGCATGACAAAGGAGGGAGAGAGAGAGAGAGGGAGAGAGGGAGAGGTGTAGGATACGTACAGAAAGGATGAAGAATAGGGAGGGAATAAAAGAATGGGGAGTGGGAGGAGTTAAGTATAGATTGATAAACGAAGGGAGTGACGATATTGGTGGATTCGTGGGAAGAAAAGTCCTCAACTTTAGCTAGCTACATCATATCTACTTTGATTTATTCAATCAATCTTCCTTTATTTCTTTGTTTTTATTTTCTTCTTCTTCTTCTTCTTCTTCTTCTTCTTCTTCTTCTTCTTCTTCTTGTTCATCATCATCATAATTTTCTGACATCATCATTATTATTATTATTAATAATCGTATTATTGATATTATTATCATTATTATTCTTATCATTATTATTATTATTATTATTTAGTTTTGCTTTGTTTTGTCAGTCATTCAACATTTTCTTTCATTTCTTTTCTTTTTTTTTTTTTTTTTGTTTTCCCCCATCCTCCGAACGCTTCTAATAAAAACGGACGCCATCAAGGTAGTCTAGCCATTGCAATAGTCCCGCTAAAAGCAGAAACAACCGCCGTTGTTGAGTTCTATCTCACACACATCTCTCTTTTCCTTCTCCCTCTTTCTCCCACTATATATACATATATATATACATGTGTGTGTATACAAATGACATAAAACAACCATAAAAGACGCACGAACACGTAGACTAATATAAATGCTACTGAATTTTGTTAGAAAAAGAAGCAAAAAACACGGTCTGCAGTAAAGTGAAAGTAGAGAAAAACAAAAACAACAACAACTAAACTTCTGAAAGAAACCGTTAAATAGTGGAAGTGCAAACAAATATTTGGTTTTTCCTTGCCAAGGCAGCTTCACACCTAAGCGGACAAAAACCTCACAGAATCTTATAGTTGCTGTTAGATGCACATGTTTACATAAAAGAAAAACAAAATTTTAAAAAAATATCTGTCGACGGAGATCATAAAATGCTGTTCAACATAACGCCAATAATATGTGCGCTGGTACTGTGTGTTCTCTTTCCGAGAGGTAAGCTCACCGTATTCATTTATTTCTTTGCATTTAATTATTATTATTATTATTATTATTATTATTATTATTATTATTATTATTATTCAGTAGTTTTATTTTTATAACGTGCTTTCACTTCTGTCATTATTATTATTATCATCATTGTCATTATTATTATTATTATTATTATTATTATTATTATTATTATTATTATTATTATTACCGAGTGAGAGAGCATTGCATGCCATCAAAGTGACACTGGGGTAAAATATACGAAGCCCAGTATACCCATCATGACTACCCGTCTGATATTATTATTATTATTATTATTATTATTATTATTATTATTATTATTATTATTATTATTATTATTGTTATTATTATTATTATTATTTTCTAGTGTATGTTTTATTACAAGAGCAACAGCATCAACAACAAAAACTAGAAAAAAACAAAATACATGCGAAAAACTATAAGAAGAAAAAATGCCAACAATAATAAAAATAATAACAACGATAACAATAATAGAACAACAACAACAAAAGCACCACTTCCAACATCAGCAGCAACTGCAGCAACAACAGTAACAACAACATCAATAATAATAACAACAACAACAACAATAGTAATAATGTTTATATTTTCTGACATAACATAGTTTATAGATGGAAGTAAAGCTCACATATCATTCATTGTATTTATAAGAAAGTAGAGTGGCAAGTGACAATCGATCGTATCGATCCCAGATTGGGATAAAACCCAAACTTTAAATGGATTGCATTTTGCGCTTCTATAAAGCATCGTGTTCTTTTTTTTAGTTTCATTTCATCGTATTTTATTAATTTATTTATTAATTTATTTATTTGTGATTTTTTTTTTTGTCAAAAAAATGTTCTTCATCTCTGCTGTTGATATGATATTAGTTCTCGCTTTGTAATCGTTGTGTCTCACATATATACGCGCACGTCCACCATACATACATACACACGCACACACACACACGCACACATACACACACACTATATGTATGTATGTATGTATGTATGTATCTATCTATCTATCTATCTATCTATCTATATATCTATATACACACTTGCATTCAAACACACTCAGATGCACATATCTATATGTAACGGAACATATACATGATTACACACACAGACATATACATATAACAGAATATATATATATATATATATATATATATATATATATATATATATATATATGCATATATGTATATATATGTATATATATATATATATATATATGTATATATATACATACACACACATATATATATATATACGTATATAAATATATATACATGTATATAGATACACATATGTATATATACACACATACATTCATACACACTCAAATACACACATGCATATAAATATATATATATATATATATATATATATATATATATATATATATGCATATAAATATACATACACAAACACGCACACGCACACATACAGCTATCTCCTAGTTTTTAGCTTATTATTTTCTTTTGAAGTACGTTTCATGTATCTATGCATGTGAGCATGTTATGGTATGTATTACTACTTAAAATTATGCGAAACTCCAGGAACACAGTTGTTTGTGTCAACAAAGAAACTATGCGACAGCTACATTGACCTGATGATGGCTTTTTCGAAACGACATGTACCAGGCACATAACTAATCATTATGAATCACTTTTCTATGAGGAATCGACAATTTTACCATTCAAACAAGAACATCAACATAAACAACATACATACTATTGAAAATGCTAATAACTTTTAATATAGACTGAAGGCTACCGGTAGGGGTGCGTTTGATTTTCCGTGAGCCTGATATTCTTAGCTCAAATTGTATCGATCCAGTAATGCACACGAGCAAACTAGACCACGTTGGCATTTGAGCTTATAACATCGATTGTAGTAGCCAATAAGCATAGCAATCTTAGTCCTTTATATGTTATACCTTTTAAGCATCTTGTAATATCCTAGGCTATATCTAAGGAAGAAAGGCCATTCAATTGATAGACATAAAGTCGCTCACAGATAGGCTCAAACATGTGGATCACTGATATGCTATGTCCGCTCTCAAACCAGTAATATGATAGTTTCTGCTTCTCATCTACTCTGGTCTCACCAGTTGCGGTGTTCCACATGCGCCGGACTAGGCATAAGCCACTAAGCTCAGTCGTTCACAACTGAGAAATCTTACCTTTAGAATATGTTTGTCTGTAAATGCATTATTTGTGAAAGGTGAGGTGCAAAAGTTAACGGCATCAAAATCATCAGTGCCGGTGAGTTTAGGTAGAGTTTGAAATAATGTCCCTCAACACGGACCTAAACAACGATAAATGAATAAATAAATGAAACCAGCAAAATGACAGAGTAAGAACATGGCAATAAGAAAAATTCGAAACTAACAGTAACTCAGATATACATACATACATACATACATACATACATACATACAAATATATATATACATATATATATATATATATATGTGTGTGTGTGTGTGTGTGTGTATGTGTGTGTGTTTGAGTGTGTGGATGTGCAACTGCCTAATTGTTAGGGCAGCGGGCTCGCAGTCGTGGGATCGCGGTTTCGATTCCCAGACCGATCGTTGTGAGTGTTTATTAAGCGAAAACTCCTAAAGCTCCACGAGGCTCCGGCAGGGGCTGGTGGTGAGCCTTGCTGTACTCTTTCTCCACAACTTTCTCTCACTCTTTCTATTTCTGTTGTACCTGCATTTCAAAGGGGCCAGCCTTGTCACAACACTCTGTGACACGCTGAATCTCCCCCGAGAACTACATTAAGGGTACACGTGACTGGGGCGCTCCGCCATTTGCACGTTAATTTCACGATCAAGCTGTTTCGTTGATCGGATCAACTGGAACCCTGGTCGCCGTAACCGACGGAGTGCCACGACACACACACACACACACACACACACACACACACACACACACACACACACACACACACACACACATATATATATATATGGATGTGTGTGTGTGTATTTATACTCACATGCATATATATATACACACATACACTCACACACATATGTATACATACGTGACTCAAATTTATAGAAAAACAAAAGACGAAGACAGGTGTAGTAACAACAATCAATATACATACATATATGCATGTTGGCATGTAAATGTTAATATATATATATATATATCTATCTATCTATCTATCTCTCTCTCTCTCTATATATATATATAGTTCAAAAAAACAATAACAAAAAAACAAAAAAACAACAAAGTGAGGACGTGATATGGATAGTATTATTGGACGCTCAGGAAAGGAACGAGAGAGTATATATATATATGGATGCTTATAACAAACCCAGTGATGCCTTTAAAGTTTTGGAAGTTCATAGGAATGCCTGATATTATAGTAATAATAGTTTTATTTCATTAAAATAACGTAGGAATAAAACCAGAAATATGAAGTTATAAAGTTAATCATAATTGACATTATATGATTAAATGTCACAAAGTGACTACAAGAATCAAAATTATTCAGACAAAAAACCGAATGAAGATCTAGATCGTGCCTTACTGTTAAATTTTGGCATCCATTAGACCATATAATAAAAATGCAAAAAGACAAAAAAGAACAAGAAACAAGAGAAAGTACTGAAGTTAGATAATTTTCTAAATGTCACTGTTAGTTTTTGGATCCATTTTGTACGTTCGACAAAACAACCGCTTTGGTACCATTCTAGTTACCCCCCAGGGGAACCTCTAAAGCAGTATTTCTCGACCATGAACTCCTTTGATTCACTTTTTTATTCATACAGTCTCTCTTAGGCATTGGATGTTAAAACATCTATTATGTTTTTATAATTGAATGTTATTAGAAATTGTATACTCTCTCTTTTACTTTTTTACTGGTTTCAGTCATTTGACTGTGGCCATGCTGGAGCACCGCCTTTAGTCGAACAAATCTACCCAAGACTTATTCTTTGTAAGCCTAGTACTTATTCTATCGGCCTTCTTTTGCTGAACCGCTAAGTTACGGGGACGTAAACACAACAGCATCGGTTGTCAAGCGATGTTGGGGGGACAAGCACAGACACACAAACTCACACACACACACACACACACACACACACACACACACACACATATATATATATATATATATATATACATATATATACATATACATGACGGGCTTCTTTCAGTTTCCGCCCACCAAATCCACTCACAAGTAGAAGACATTTGTCCAAGGTGCTATGCAGGGGGACTGAACCCGGAACCATGTGGTTGGTAAGACAGCTACTTACCACACAGCCACTCCTGTGCCTATAAAAAATAATTGAAACATTTTGTGTATTGTAGAAGCAAAACCAGTTTATTGGAGATACATTTTAACGGCAAAATCTTATATGAACTGCCAAGGGCCATATGAACTCCGGTTAAGAACCACGGCTCTGATCCTTAGATATATATCGTTTAGAGTCTAAACAATGGATATTTGGAAGCCACGTTAATGACAGTTTGATGAACATATTTCATCATGCAAGTTGTAGCGTGAAAGGATACCCTATGTATGGAAGCATACAACGGAATTAAAATAGACAGAGGCATACCTCAAATTACGTCGTTTCGTGTTATGTCTTTCTCGTTCCACTTGCGGTCACTTTGTTTTATAAAGAAACTCATGAAAGAAACAAAAATCAACTTTAATCGATTTACCTAACTTTACGTCGATTTCAGCAGACATATTTAAGCATAGAAATTAAAAGAGACACGCGCCTATAACTCAATACTGGAGTGGGAAATCAGATAACATATATGTGGAAATATATAAAAGATATACATTAAAACAGATATCGGCAAATAAATTTAAAAAAAAAAAGCAACTTTACTCGATTTCGTGTAAACTTGCTTGTCATGGAACCAATTAACGACTTACGTTGAGGTATGCTTAAATAGCATAAAAGAGGGGAATTTAAAATAGAATTGAAAACAGTTTATTCGTACAGACAACACACACTATGGCAGATATCGATTGAATCTTTTGACTATTGACATCGTTATCCCCGTTTACTTAAATCTGAACCAAATGAAATGCAATTCTAATTAATAAGATGAATGGTCGTTAGCGTCTAAGTTCTGGTTTTCCTGCTCGAGGGTCCCTGGAATGTATGGATATACATACGTACGTATGTATGTATTTATGTATGTATGGATGGATGAAGGGATGTGAAAGAGCGTGGATTAGTGGTTAGGGTGTTCTACTCTCCATCGTTAGTTTGATACCTGGTGGTGCGTTGTGTCCTTGAGCAAGGCACATTAATTCACACAAAGCGCCAGCCTTGTCACATTCTATGCTGCGACGAATCTTCTTGACGACTGCGTTAAGGTTTACACACGTTTGAGGAGTGCTTTGCCATTTGCACTTTAATTTCATGAGCAGGCTGTTCCGTTTAGCGGATCAACTAGAGCCCTCGTCATCGTAACCGACGGAGTGTCATTTTTTTAATGAATATATGTATGTATGTATGTATGTATGTATGTATGTATGCATGCACGAACATCTGCATGTAGTGTATGTATGGAGATATGTTTTATTTTATGTATGTATTCTCATGCATACATTTGCATATCTAGTGATGCTAATATAAATTTAAAAGATAAACTTGTGGAAAGTTTTACAGATTTTTACAGTTCCAGTGATGGATTTGATCTGTAGTCTTCGAATTAGCTTTCTCCTTTCTAGTTTTGAGGAGCCTAATTTCTCAAGATTAGTAAGTTGGCAGATGTATGTGTTTTTGTATGTGTGTGTATGTGTGTTTGTATGTACATATATATGTATGTCATTATTTAGTTTATTTCAAGATTTCTTGCTAATAGAGAAAGAACCTGTTTCTAACCTAGATCCAAAGTTCCTTCATAGGGATTTCAACATAAACAACAGGGTATTTTTGTATGTATGTATGTATATATGTATGTATGTATGTATGTATGTATGTTTGTATGTTTTATGTATGTGTTCTCATGCATATAGTTACATATCTAGACATATTCATATATATTTAATGATAAACTTTTGGAAAGTTTTATAGATTTTTACTGCTCCAGTGATGGATTGGATCTGTAGTCTTCAAATTAGCTTCCTCCTTTGTGGGTTTGAGAAGCTTAAATTCTCAAGATTGGTATTTAGGGAAGTGTGTTACATATCCCAGGGCCCCAACAATTACAGGTTTAATACGTGAACTTGTAATCTGGATAGAGTAACTGCAGATTTCTCAACAGTTCAGCACAGGTGTGTTCTTTGATTCACTGATCTTCAGCTTTATGTTAACATCTGCTGGGCAGCTAATGTTCACAACTGTACAGTTTCTTTTCTCTATAACTAATGTATGATGCGGAATATGAACGTAAATAAATTAATTAAAAAGTCTCTATCTGATCTGATATAAACGAAATTGTTACAAACACACATATGGACGCACATACTTACATATAAGCACGAACACATAAGTGCGTGCACACATATGAGCGTGCACACATACGAGCTTGCACACACTCACATGCTCATACCAAACAGTTTCGAAACAACGCCAAAACAACGCCAAAATAACGCTAGATCATATATTCAAAATAAATGGAAGTGGAGAGACAAGTTACTGAAGAGATTGCAAGAGTGCAATGAAATAATTTAACAAAAAACTATATAAATTAATAAAGGACTGAACCAGTGCGTGTGTTTATTACCGGCATAATG
>NC_142932.1:119586629-119599129 GCF_046866305.1 Octopus bimaculoides | reverse complement strand
AACACTCACAACGCCGGTCTGGGAATCGAAACCGCGATCGTACGACCGCGAGTCCGCTGCCCTAACCATTGGGCCATTGCACCTCCACACATATATGTATACACACACACACACACATTATATATATATATATATATATATATATATATATATATATATATATATATATATATATATATATATATATATATATATATATATATATATATATATATATATATATATATATATATATATATACATATATATATATATATATACCTGTATGGGTGCATGTGTGTATACAGTCGTATATAGTAAGGAAGCAGGAACTCTATACAGTGACAAATATAATCTAATGTACTACGTCACTTCTTATTGAGCAAATCTCTAATCAATCATAACTGTCTTTTATCAGAGATCTTTTTGGGCATGAAAAGGAGTAAATTTTCCAAATGTATTTCATCTTTTCAGATAGTACTGGCGTGATTTGAATCTAATTTATCCAAGGACCTTATACAGTAAAACTATTGGTTCGATTTAATTGAGAAATCATTATGATTGACCTTACATCGTAATCACTGAAATTACTTCTCGAATGATTCGTACGCTTGATATGTTTATTTTCTATAAATGCAAAGAAAACTATTTTGCCATCAGAGATTAAATTTACGCAAAATAATGCACACATTTAAACAAATAATGCGCACGTAATTCGTAATTCCAATATCTTCAAGCAAGACAATAGATTTCATAGAGGTAAATTTTGATTTTAATCAAGGTGTTCATCAGAAATTACAACTAATCTATCGCTTAATTGTTTTATTTATGATCCTAAATCATTCCGTTATACCGAAAAACATTCTTGTCACGTGCGCAATCATATAACTATTAAATTTCATTTTCAAATCAGAAACATTAATTTTATGTTTGTAAAACAACAATGTTCGTTCTGTAATTGTTACTTAACCTACTTATTTTTACAGCTAAAGCAAATTATCTAATAATGGTTTCTTCGATGGTCGTCAAACCCGCTAGAAATAACAGCTAAATCTCCATGATGTTGTCTTAAAAAGAGACATATTGGATCATGTAATCATAAATAAGCTACATCTGAAAACAAGATGGAAGCGTTTTGATTATTGGTTTGAACTGAACATAAACAGGGCAACAGCGGGTTGTATTAACAGGATTTAATCTTGTAAGCAGCTTCTCTTAATATGATTATCGAAATAATCCACAGGAATGAGAGCAACGTGAGGCTCATGCGGTTGCTTGAAATATTAGCGGGATCAACACGGAAACCTCCCTACAATCTTGAAACAGAAGGAGATTTAGAATAATGCCGATCTGCCTAAGCTGACGAACAAAACGGCAAGAAGGTGACAGTGTGAAAAGCTTCGATAATGGGTTTGTTTTCTCGGAGCTGTCAGGAAATAAGAAAGTAACTAATCTCTCATTGTGGAATGAGTCAATAATTTAAAACATTAAATCTGAAATGATTGCGTTAAATTAGATTCTGGAAATTTAAAGAATGAAAACTCATATGTAATTAAATCTGTGTGATCAGAATATATATATATATATATATATATACATATACACATAGATGTGTGTACACACACACACATATATGTATATATTTAGAGAGAGGGAGAGAGAGAGAAGGAGAGAGAGAGAGAGAGAGAGAGAGAGAGAGAGAGAGAGTGAGAGAGAGACGCACATCCATCCCTCAATCCATCAATCGCATTCATTTTCAGCATGCGGTATCTTTACTCTTCTTTTCATAAAATATATTTATATTTAGGTATGCATCGACACATATTCTTTTGTGGGATAATGGTTCTTGAAGCACATCACATACAGCTATAAAGAATAGAATGTAATTATTAGCTGAAACACCTTTTTAGATAAGCATAAACAGTCGAATACTAACGGTTGTCTTAAAAAAAAAAACTGTATTTATTGGGATACAAAGAATAAAAAACAAATAGTTGAGTTTCTAATGATTCAGACAAAATCCTTTAGAGCTGAAATTAATGAAAGAATGAAACGAAAGAAGGCAGATAAGGAAACTCCAGAGAAAATAGCAAAGACAGATGATAGGCGAATATAATCTCACCCTCATGAAATAAACGAATTTCTGCAAGTCCTCAGTTAGAACTTACGTAACTCTAAGTCATACGTATTTGGGCAATTTTAAATGCACTAGTTTTAGCTGCAATACTTGTTCCAATATCAGCAACACTAGAATCATCGTCGGCCCCCAGTCACAGTGCCACGTCATTAACTTCTGATGCACTTTTTGCAACAAAATCTAATGCCTGTCTTACAAACTTGGCTTTCGTTATGGAAAAAGATCGCCGCTGCGCCTATCACGCCAAGAAAACATTCTATATGTTCTCCAGCGTAGGCTAGACCAACCAATCACGTCCCTCTCCTGGTATGTGTTGATTAGCTACCTATCAGTGTCCAGCATCTCTGCACATAGGGGAATTTGATCTCAGAGTGGAAAGGCGGACGAAATGCCGTTAAGCATTTTGCCCGGCGTGCTAACGATTCTGCCAACTCGCCACCTTAACAATAATGATAATAATGGTTTCAAATTTTGGTCTAAGGATTGCAAGTTCAGGGGGAGGGAGCAGGTCGATTACATTGACTCCAGTATCCAACTGGTACTTACTTTATCGACCCCGAAAGGATGAAGGGCAAAGTCGACATCGATGGAATTTGAACTCAGAATATAAAGACGGATGAAATACCGCTAAGCCTGTTTTCCGGTGCTAACGATTCTTTTCTACTAAGGCCTGAAATTGGGGGGAGGGTGATAGTCGATCACATCGAGCTTAGTGCGCAATTGGTACTTAAGGATGAAAGGCAGAGTCGTCCTTGGTGGAATTTGAACTCAGAACGTAGCGGCAGACAAAAATACCGCTAAGCATTTCGTCCGGCGTGCTAACGATTCTGCCAGCTCGCCACCTGAATAATAATAATGATTGATAATAATAATAATCTTTTCTACTCTAAACACAAGGCCTGAAATTTTTAGGGGAAGGGACTAGTCGATTAGATCGACCCTAGTACGCAACTGGTACTTAATTTAATAAATAAATAAATAAATAAATAAATAATAATAATAATAATAATAATAATAATAATAATAATAATAGTTTCGAATTTTGGCTCAAGACCAGAATGTTTGAGGGCGGGGGTAATTCGATTACATCGAACTCACTGTTGAACTGCTATGTTATGGACACCAAAAAATAATTCTGTTAATTCACAAATCCCCGTATTTCTAATAATAGAAATACAGGGATTTGTGGATTAGCAGAACAGTTAGAATGTTAGAAAAAAAACTTTGCAGTATTGCTTTCCTGCACTTTCGACTCTGCATTCAATTGCCACCGAGGTTAACGTACTGATTCACCCTCGAAGGATATAGTACCTACCAAGTACTCGGGCCTATGGTATCGACTAAGTTCCACCCCTATGTATTGCTATTCTGGTACCTAAGTCAAAAACTATTATTAAGAAAAAGACGAAGGGGGACGATCGACTGAATCTTCTGTCGGAAAAAAAAAAGATTTCCATTTTTTAAAAATTCTGGCTTATCATGTTCAAGTTCAAATTCACCCGAAGTTAACTTTACTTTCCATCTTTTCAGGGTTGATGTAGTAAAGTAAATGTCAGATGATATGGTTGCATTACCCTACTAAATCTTTCTTTCAAAATTCAAACCTTTAGCCGATGTAAGAAATAATTTCCAATAGCGATGAAGACATTGATATAAGCGAGGATATAGATTATATTTAATTATAGGCGCAGGAGTGCTGTGTGGTAAGTAGCTTGCTTACCAACCACATGGTTGTGCGTTCAGTCCCACTGCGTGGCACTTTGGGTAAGTGTCTCCTACTATAGCCTCGGGCCGACCAAAGCCTTGTGAGTGGATTTGGTAGATGGAAACTGAAAGAAGCCCGTCGTATATATATATGTGTGTGTGTGTGTGTTTGTCCCCCCCAACATCGCTTGACAACCGATGCTGGTGTGTTTACGTCCCCGTAACTTAGCAGTTCGGCAAAAGAGTCCGATAGAATAAGTACTAGGCTTACAAAGCATAAGTCCTTGGGTCGATTTCTTCGATGAAAGGCGGTGCTCCAGCATGGCTACAGTAAAATGACTGAAACAAATAAAAGAGTAAAAGAGTATTATTGTTTAGTCCCAAGTCAATGCTGGTCCAGCAGCCATTGTATCCACTGTTTCCTACATGTGACCGCTTCTTATTTTCCCGAATATAGTGTATCTAACTTAATGACAATATCTGTCACACACGGGAGAAAATACATTATATCAGTTCGTTATTGTGCAAGTATTTACTGCTTGCTCTTGTAACACATTGTATCTAAGATACTTATTTAACTTTCCTTTCTTTCTCTAAAGGCGGTAGTGGTTCGTTTGAGCTTAGATTTGGTGGATAGTTCTAGGAGGTCGAGCAACTGTATAGAGAATTCTTCGTCATTTCTTATGAGAGTGGGAAATACGCTTTGAAATCAACTCAAAACTTCAAAATAGTTTCCATTTGCAAACAATCTAAGTCACGTTCGGAATGAAATAAAAATCTTACGTGTTCAATTCCGTCGTTAATTCCATTGTCAACATCATAATATTTCATTTTTCATGAACCTATACTCGCGTGGCGTTTGTCTCATTGCAGACAAGAGCACGCAGTAACGAACCATTAACCTCATGTCAAATGGGGCAAAAACTTAATTTTGATTCCTGGACGGTGACATTTCCCATTGCATATTCTGTTACTGCATATGGGAATGGTTGGATATTATTGCTTATCACATCTACACACCTCACGCCATAAAACCTCCATACTCCATAGCAATGAAGAAAAATATGTTTTCCCCTTCATCTCTGGTATATTACTTTTGTCATTCTCTCTCTCTCTCTCTCTCTCTCTCTCTCTCTCTCTATCTATCTATCTATCTATCTATCTATCTATTTATTTATCTATCCGCTTGCTCTAAACTTTATCTCTGTTTCTCTCTAGCACTTAGTCTCTGACCCTCCCCCCCGTACTTCTTTTACTTCGCTCCAAACCTGCTTATCAATGGACATCTTTTATATGTGTAATTATGACTTTTCGTGTATAGTGTTAAAGTGCTCAATACGTTCCTGCAACGAAGTATTTAGTGCCCAATAAATATTTATATATCTGTAATTATGCAATGAAATCCATAATATGATTTCACAGATCTTATAGTCTTATAGTGAGTTAGCAAAATAGAGAGGATATATATATATATATATATATATATATATATATATATATATATATATATATATATATACATATATGTATGAGTATATATATATATATATATATATATATATATATATATATATATATATATATATATATATATATATACATACATATATATATATATATATATATATATATATATATATATATATATATATATATATATATATATATATATATATGTATGTATATATATGTATATATATATATATACATACATACACAAAATGCATATATGTATACAGATGTATGTATATATGAATATATATATGAATGTACATATGTATATAAATGCACGTATATATATATAAACCTCCCCACTCGTACATGTATATATATATATATATATATATATATATATATATATATATATATATATATATATATAAAACTCCCCACTCGTACTTGTATATATATATATATATATATATATATATATCTCGTTGTATCTCAGCTTGTCAACTAGTCAGACTTTTGTCTGATGCCTGTAATAAGGAAAATTCTCTGAATTCAATAAATGTATTTTTCCCATCACTAGCATTATTCAGGGCAATCATCTCAGTTAGTAAATCGATACCATCGACCTTGTACTTGACCAGCACTATATCTTATCCACTCCCAAATGGATAAAAAGCAAAGCTGACATCGGTGGGCTTTGAACTCAAAACGAAAAGAGACGGATCTAATACTGCACAGCATTTTTCTGACTTTCTGACGATTTTGACAGCTCACTGCTTTTGATAATAAATATATTGGTCTCAAAGTTTTGGCACAAGGCCAGCAATTTCGGTGGAGGGTGTAAGTCGATAATATCGATCCGAGTGTTGAGCAACTCCTTATTTTATCGACCGACTCCGAAAGGATAAAATGCAAAGTCTACCTAGGAATATTTTGAAGACGACGAAATGCCGCTGAACGTGTTGTCAGGCGTACTAAAGATTCGGCCAGCTCACCGCCTTTAATGTTATTTCATATTAATAAGGATTTACTAATAAGTAACCTACGCAGAAATATGAACTTAAAGAGATGCGGAATACAAACCGTTTGGTGAATGACAAGAAATCATATAAAAGGAGAAAATGTAAACGATGTTATGCTAGAAATATATAAAATATTAGAAATTCGTTGAAAATACAGAATAGGCATACATTTGGATAGATCACAATTATTGTATATTAGATAATCGGAGTATTTTAGTTAAAAATATACGCGAAAACAAACTGCATAGTCCAGAAACCTATCAGTGAGAAACCCGCGAAGGGGTCTAATCAGGGTATCCCTCGATTGTGATTCTCTCCCGCTGACATCTCTAGTCGTGTCTCGTACTCCAAGTAATTTCCCTCCCCAAGGAAGTCAAGTGAAGTTTGATCTCTGTGCATGGCTTGTATAAACTTCTTTGTAACATAGTTTTACCGCTTTCAAAACGTTTTCTCCCGTAATTTCCAATAATATTCATATAATTTCTTGAAATCTCCGAATAGCATTTTTTTCTGTGCGAAGAATAGGGAATTTCATTGCGATGAGGTGCTAGGGAGATGGCCTTCTCACACATTTCGCATGATATCTTCTCCTGTTTTTCAATGCTCGCTTTTAGACAAAGTCACTTAAAAGCACTGTTATCATTTTGAAAATTAGCCATACTGTAAAGCAATCGACGTCATCTAGGTATTTCTATTTCCTGCTATTTTTACGTTATTCATGCAGTCTTTAACAATATACTATCATAGTTTTTCCTTCTTACATTCCTCTGATGCGGCATTATTTTCATAGGTTTGATAAACACATAGCTCTTATTTAATGGAGAGGATAATGAATTTTACGACCGTAAAAGTCGCGTTGGATCTTTTTCCCATGGCGAAATAGACACAATTCCTACTTTGTATAAGTGAATTCTCTGAGTTTCCTATCCCTTATTTTTGTTTTGTCGTTTTCCCTGCAACGAGCTGTCATTTCTCGCTAAAATCTTTTCCTTCTCCATCATACCTATGCACGAATGGTGCAATTAAGTGTTATCTGTTTCTCAGACCGAATAAGAGATAATCTTCTTTGCCATCGATATAGATTCCATTAATATTGCTGTGGAAAATCGACCTCAAAACCTGCCGTTTGCCTCTATCTTCTTAAGGTAACTTTTGTTGCATTAAGCGTAAAAGGTAGGTTTACGTCGCTGCTTTGTCAGTTATATTGCTCTCTTTCTGCCCTAAACATGGCATGCTTCAAAATACCCCTGTGCATAGGAATGATAACAACTGCAAATCCATGCTTCTACTTCATCATTTATCGTCCCTTGTTCACTTCGCACATACTATACATCCCTGTTGCCCATCGACAATGACAACAGAACAAGGTTCACTCTCATAGCCAGTGCATCTGCATGTCACTCTTGTGTACTGAAGGTCCATGTACTGCAGTGAAGAACGTTTGGGGTGTAAATGCTCACTATCTTTGCTTACCATTTTGCCACGCCCTCTGTCCAGTAAAGAAGACTAACCATTCCGCATACTCTGTCTCTGTAAATAAATAAGATACTCTCATGCACATCGAATATAGCCTTCTTCAATTGTCATTGGAGACCTCGAATACGATCCCTCACTTGGCAAGGGGGAAGTATGTCAGCTCTTGGGTAATTTCCTCAGACAATTAAAGAAATCTGTCAAGACTCTCCTTCCAGAATTGTTTCCTCAAGTGGACCTCAGCAGTATCTAATATTTCCTTATTCAACTTGACATTTGCAGACCTGTATGTGCAAAGCTACAAGTTATCATCGTTGTTTTTGCAATTGTCAAGAGTGTCGATATATTAATTCCCATTTGTATTAAAAGCTGCAGACAAAACAATATTTTTGTCATCCAATTATTGATGCTTTTAATTACAGTATTTTTATCAATTTTCTTCGTTTTTGCCTGAATTTTCTGTATAGCTGTCAAACTTTTTAATGGAATGAATATTTGTATCGAAGTTTTGTGTTGAAAAAATCAATATTCCAGTATAAGTCTTTCGCGCAAATTGAGCGCCAATGATTAAGCAAAACTCTTAGGTCTCCTCGAGACAAACCTTTAAAAAACCGACAGTCTAAGAAACGATCTCGTGAGCTGAGGTTGCTGTAGCAGGAAGTATCACTGGCCATTCTCTGCGGCAACGCTTTTGCAATCATGTTCGCACGGCACGACTAATACAGCATTTGTTCTGGAGTGTGCAACTCTTTACTCCCTCCCCCACCATCTTCTGTTCCTTAATTTCCCTTTTGTCTTTTTCCTTGGTGAAGTAATAATGGTTATGTTTTTCTCGATAAATCTGATCCTTTAGACATTTCATTTTTATTTAAAAATTATGTTATTAATAAAACAGTCTACCACGAAAAAAAAAAGGTAATATTAAAAATAAAATAAAAGAAATCATGCCTAGATATAAGCATAGTCTGAAAAACGAGTGTGTCATTGCAACGTATACCACATATTCTCCTACATGTTTTAGTTGCCTATGTAATAACAAGCATTGAAACTCTCTCGGTTCTCCCACGTTTATGACATGTGTGTGCATGTGTTTAATTGATCTAAAGGTTTGGTCACTGTTTAGTTACATATTTATTTATTGAAATTATTTACCGATACGGTTGTACATAGGGTAAATGTGTTTAATAGTTGTGGTTTCTTTGGTTTGTTTGTTCCCAAACAACACTTATATTAGTGCTGTGGACACCGCCGGATTGAAAGGTACTGCCCAGTTGTCGAAACCATAATGATATCCGTGGGGCAGCTGATGATGGAAGTATGTTGGATTGTTGATATGGCTGTTTTTGTAAATGTGGAATAGTATTATAACACACCCTTTTGATATATGTGTGTGTGTATATTGACATGTGTGTGTGTGCATATATAAATATATATATGTGTGTGCGTATGTTTATTTATTTGTGGGCGTGTCTGTTGATGTAAATGTTAGTGCACATCGTATCTGATGGAACCTGTTTAAAATACATAACCGTACTGAGTTGTAGATTACTTACCAAATATTTTCTAATCGTGGCAATCAGTATCCGGTGGAGCTTCTTCACAATCTTCGTGATCACCTTATAATCTTTATGTTGACTAAATGGCTGAGGGTATACAGATCAAAAAACATGTTGTACGTTCGTTCTGGCTCTCAAGACAAGTATGAGTCTAAAATTGCCCATTATGAGATTATGCATAATCTTTATGTTGACTAAAGTGATCACGTTTATACTGTGGGAACCGCTGGCCGAATAAGGCTACTCGTAGAATTCCATCAAGCTCACACAGTTTCTATATGATAACATGGAAGCTTATATGTAAAGTTACACGCTTATATGCGAAGTTGGGCCTATGCTGTTTCCCCTTTTACTCTCGGTTATATTTAATCTCATTATGGACAATTTTAACCTCATACTTTTCGTGTGGGTCAGAACGAACGTACATCTTGTTTTTGATTTGTATACCCTCAGCTGTCCTAAGGGATACTCAGTATAACCCCCATGAGAAACTGGAATTAATTGCAAAGTATCCGTCGTGGTGAGATCTGAACTAGCGTTTGATTCCGATTGTGATGAAAGCGACGTTTCCTCGTTATGAATAGCTAACTTTAACATTGTTTGGTTTAAAGATCTAATGGCATTTGAGAGTATATAGCAAGTACTGATTTGCAAGGGAATGAAATTTCTTGGCTATACTCTGTATATCTGTCAGCAAATTCAGAGATCCATAACAACGTGAATTTTTACATATTTTAATATAGCTACTTTATAAACCTGTAGACTTTGTATATTGGAAAATTTTCAGACTGGCAAAGATTATAATATATTTAACAGAAATACCAAGGTATTCCATAACCGATAGCACAGGGTGATGTTCCTCATGGAACATCTAAACCGGCTATACATGCCGAAAATTGTGTCGTAACTTCAAGTAATTATCGATTTAGAGAAACGCTGAATATCACATGTCGACGAATATATACCGGCATGAAGAAATAATACTGTTGTGTGGTCGCCCCCAAGCGATGAAGCAGGATCGCCCAAGACATATAAATAGAGGTAGTCTCACCGTGACGGAGGGTCGAGTGACAGTTGGTAGAGCTGTTGAGTAGCAGTCGGTTAGCGGTTGAGTAGAAATCATCCGAAGGTGCTAGATAGCAGTAGCTTGAGACATAATAAATATTTAAGATGTTTTGGCGTGTGGATTTGCAGATAGTTGTAATTTCGGCGATGCGAGTAACAAAACCCATAATTCTAACGACAAATAAGGGGCAACATACTCAGTGATCCGTGGTTGCTCTCGAAACACACACACACAGACACACACACATGTAGGCACACGCACACATTCAGTCACACACATGCACTCACGCATGTGTGCTCGCATGTTTACATATATTTGTGTATATATGTTTGTTTGCATTGGTTTATATCCAAAGGCGCATGGAGAGCTAGAACAAATTTATAAATATTTATTGGATGACAAGAGAATATTTATTGACTTTATTACATGTGTAATTTCCGTTTATGCAATATGATTTAAGAGTCGTTGTGGCCAGAAATATATGTGGTCTGTCAAATGTCACTCGGTGGCTGAACAAATTTCAGATTTATTAATACGATGACAGTTAAGTCATTGAAATATGTTATGTCCCCTCACGTTGCATAATATTCATGCTTGGGTATGTATATTCACCAAGACATATGTTAGATTATGGTAATAGAATAAATCGGCTCAATCGATTTATGCAACAGTTATGGGAGAAATCGTTCAATAACCAATCAATAACAAATTAATGTATCAGGAAATATAAATATACATAGATCCCAATTAATGCGATGTTTCCGGCTTTGGCTGTGACCAATATGCTCCAAAATCATTTACATATGTTTATACATGCTTTCATATGCATGATCGCATAATGTTAATGGGAGATAAAAAATTAGAAGACATAAATTAGGAAGATGAAACTGAATACTGTTTAGGAAATTCGCTCACCTGCGTACAGCATCCTACAGTCCACGAATATGTTGTAACAGGCACGACTGGCCATGACTTTTTTCGTTGCCCTATCGAATTTGCGAACCTAGGTTCTAATATTCATTTGAAATCATGATCTACAGCATACACTAAATGCTATATATATATATATATATATATATATATATATATATCTTTACTCTTTTTTTTACTCTTTTACTTGTTTCAGTCATTTGACTGCGGCCATGCTGGAGCACCGCCTTTGGTCGAGCAAATGGACCTTGGGACTTATTCTTTGTAAGCCTAGTTCTTATTCTATCGGTCTCTTTATGTTACGGGGACGTAAACACACCAGCATCGGTTGTCAAGTGATGTTGGGGGGACCAACACAGACACACAAACACATGCACACATACATATGCACACACATACATATATACGACGGGCTTCTTTCAGTTTCCGTCTACCATATCCACTCACAAGGCTTTGGTCGGCCCGAGGCTATAGTAGAAGACACTTGCCCAAGGTGCGACACAGTGGGACTGAACTGGGAACCATGTGGTTGGTAAGCAAACTACTTACCACAGCCTCACCTGCACCTATGGGGAACGAATTCTCTTTGCACAATACCGTGGATATTGAAAAATAAGAAAACGGTGAGCACGCTCTTCATTAAGCTACTCCTTGGTCTTTTTAAGCGCCTGTGCCACTCAAAACATTGCGTACGACTCATTGCCTCGTCACCGTAAGCTTGGTAAAACATGCTCAATGTCTCTGTAGCAGACGTCCCAAGTTTAACACAAAATTTCACGTTGGCTCTTTGTTCCAACTTCCTGTCCATGACAGAAATCACAGACTACAGCATATACGTGATCACAAAAACACAGATTTCACAACTTGCAAAGGAAACATAGCCATGCCACTAGGCACACTATCTCATGAAGGTCACTGCTAGCTTTTACTGGAATGCAACCGTGTGATGCCATCTGTTGGTGCGCTACAGAACTAGTCCGGGGAACTTTTTGATAACACCTCATACTTAGAACGAAAACAACACCAACACACATAACAGACGATAGAATGCTATGGTATAATGCATCTCCATTCTCCTCTTCATCCCCTCTTTCTTCACATATGCATACATAAATACATACATATATACAAGCATACACACCTGTACTCTATCTATCTATCTATCTATCTATCTATCTATC
>NC_142932.1:119576629-119581629 GCF_046866305.1 Octopus bimaculoides | reverse complement strand
CTCCATCTTTCCTTTAACTTGAAAATACCCTCATCCCAGAATCGAGGTGGTTTCATGGCAAACAAGTCGAAAGGAAAGCTACTATAAATCGGCAAGAACTTTGCGGACAACCCAATAGAACAGATCACGTTTGGAAAATAAACACCCGGATGTCATCTGGATCTGGGTTGAGGCAGAGTATCAAAGACATCATTATAACTGTTCATAAAACGATATTTTTTTGAGGCATCAATACCTGCCGATCTTACTCTACCTGAGAAATTATTTCATGACTGCTACGCATTTCAAAGTTTTAAAAAATCTATCCCATTTTTCCCCAACCTGCAAACATACAAATTCCCACAAATTGTTCTTCGAATTTGCTACCTCTTAAAAAGGAGCATTATTGTTCCTTATATTGGTATGCTCCCAGATTGCTGTATACTAAATCACTCAAACACAACAGAATATAATCCTGAAAGTTACGTATTTCAAAGGTTGTCATCACATTAACGTGAAATTGTGTCTCAATCAGATAATGAACTGCATTAATTGGACGGGGTGGGTGTGTGGTAAGAAGCTTGCTTCCCAACTATATGGTTGCAGGTTCACTTCCACTGCGTGGGAAGTTGGTCAGACGTCCTCTATTATAGCATCGGTCCAACTAAAGCCTTGTGAGTCGATTTTGTAGGCGGAAACTGAAAGAAGCCCGTCGTATATATATATATATATATATATATATATATATATATATATATATTCTTTGTGTTTTCCCACCACCACCACCATTTGACAACTGGTATTTACATCCCCGTAACTTAGCGTTTCGGCAAACGAGACTGGCAGAATAAGTACCAGGACCTGAAAAAAAATGTTGTGGTAATAACAAACAAGATGAGGACACGTATCCGTTCAATGTAAATAATGTATGGCATTCTACATCTCTAAAATATAGAAGAGAATAAAAGTTTCAAGTGTAGGAAACTGTTATATCCGTGCGTAATAACTTCTCATACATTCTATCATTTTAATTTTGAATACAGTGAGTGGATTAGATTTTTTTATTTGGTTGTTTTACTGAAATTGCTAAATTATTCAGTGCTAAATATTAGCTTCAAATTTTGGCACAAGGCCAGAAGTTTTAGAAGAGGGGTTAAGTCGGTTATATCAACCCCAGTGTTCAACTGGTACTAATTTTGTCGAATCCGAAAGAACGAAAGGCAAAGCCGATTCCAGTAGCGTTTGATCTTAGAACGTAAAGAGTCAACAAAACGCCGCTTAGCATTTTGTTCGACGCGCTATCGATTTTGCTTGGTCACCGCCTTTGAAGGACCATGGTGACTGCTATTTATTAAATACCAAATTAAAGTAACTTTGTTGCATTCTAGCAAAATCAGGAGAAATATTTATGTAAATAAAGATAAGAAACCAGCTCATAGACCTGTTTTGCTGGGCGGTCAAAAGCATAACACGAATTGGCCAAATATGCATCATATGTTGACGATCAATACACTTCCGTTTGCTAATATTATGAAAACTATGCATTTATTCTTTTTAGATTACTTAATAAATATCTTAGCAACGCGTCGCTTTTAAAAAGAACAAATTTTCCCCTTGGCTGGTGATTTATTGCATGTCAAAAATGTATAACAATATGTCATAAGTTTTAGTGAGTTCTAAATGAATTATACTCCTATTTTTAGTTATAATTTTTGAAGACGGCAACAGCAAATATAGTTTCAAGTAAAATTTATAACAAGACTTTTGCTTATCAATTACAACTCAACGATACATTGGTAAATGATAACAAACACACACAGGCATTCGCTGCACTAACAAAATGGTTTTTTCTGTGGTTTTATATTACAATCTGCAAAACCCACTCCACATATATATGTACTTACGTACTTACGTGTGTGTGTGTATGCATTCGTGTCTACGGCTTTGTTTCATTGAACCGTCATTTGTCGTTCACTACGAGAGAATCATATATATATATATATATATATATATATATATATATATATATATATATACGGGGGGTGGGTCACAAAAACAGAGCAAAACAAACGACGAAGACAGGTGGTGTAGACAACAAACAGATGTATTAGTATAACGCTCGGGAAGTGAAAAAGTCTTTAACGTTTCGAGCCTACACTCTTCCACAGAAAGGAACACAGAAAGAAACAAGGAGGGAAAAAAAGTAGATTAGTGGCTAGCGAGGCGCATGGCTTAGTGGTTAGGGTGTTGCGTTTGTTCTTGAGTAAAGCACTTCATTTCACGCTGCTCTCCGACCATTTCGTATGCCCGACATGTGGCGCATGGTGCACATGTACAGGTAATGTCGATTTGATAGAGGGAGAGAGCTAATGTCTACACAAATATTTGATTACTATAAACAAATCATCTGTGTGGTTGTTCGGTAACAAATTGCCGAAACCTCATACGTCGGCTAACGACGGGAGTCTATGATATATGTATATACGGGAGAGTCTATATGTATATATATATAATTTGAAGAAAAGCAACAAAAATTCATTAGGTTATAGCAGTACGTACGTTTGGTACAAACTTCATTTATTTATGTAGTGAGAACACGACATAAGATGTGCAATGAAAATGTATTCCTCAGCTGCATAATGGAAGTTCATTTCAGAAAGTCATTTTGTAGATGTGTGCAAATATTTGCACGCATATGCACATATGCTAGTCTTCTTCTGTCATGCATTATACTTCACACATATCGATTGGGCCGAGTCGTTGTCAAAGCAAGAAATGAAATAAAGACGATTCTACATATGAAGCTCACCCTATCTACATATGTAGTGCTACAGTCAGTGGTCAGACGTATCCTGAAACATGTAGAAACCAAGACATGTTTGCAGCATATTTAAGCGTAACGTATTTGAATTATCGTTATTCAGTTAGTAATGCAATATGGTGTGTCTGTCATTTGCCTAATATTTATGGCCAGTTGTGCTATAAAAAAGAGTCGCGCTGCTCTTTGATTTTGATATACAATATTGACGTACGAAAATAAAGCAACAATAATGGATTTCAGGTTTTGACATCTGCAACGTTGTGAGTTCAAATTACAAGGGCGTACATTTTGGCTTCTGTTTTCAGCTCGATAAAAAGATTACGAGCATTTGCTGTTTGTTTGAAAGCATGTCGAGTGGGTCATTTTTGAGTGCATCTAATTAGCTAGAAAGTATTGAAATATACTTCCCTATTTGTATTTAATCAATGATTTCTATCATCGATCAAAGCTATCAGGATACATGACAAGCAATTATTTTTCTCTATCGCAAGGAATAAACGTCCTATTTGACTCAAGAAAGATATTAGTTCAAATCAAAAATAAACATGATTAACAACAACAAATCGTCGTTTCCAATATTCTAAGAATCCTACCACACACCATTCTTCGTGGTTACATCTATTAAGTATTTAACCTGAAACAGAAGTTAGATTTGCCTTAAGACTAAGCAGCACTCCGTCGCTTACGACGTCGAGGCTTCCAGCTGATACGATTAACGGAACAGATTGCTCGTGAAATTAACGTGCAAGTGACTGAGCATTCCACAGACACGTGTACCCTTAAGGTAGTTTCTCAGGGAGATTCAGGGTGACAGAGTGTGACAAGGCTGGCCTTTTGAAATATAGGTACTACTAATTTTTGACAGCTGAGTAGACTAAAGCAACGTGAAATAAAGTGTTTTGCTCAAGGACACAACGCATCGACGGGAATTGAACCCACGACCTTACGATCTTGAGCGGAATGCCTTAACCACTAAGCCACGCTCCTTCTTTAAGACAATGATGGGGGCAATGAATGGTATCATAATTTCAGTAGGTTTGAAAAGAAATTATTTAAGACAGACCAAATTGTTGTCCGTTGTTAGCTGCGAGCATTACAGCATTTGCATGGAGATTGCAATATTGTATGAGGCATCTCAGAAAGGTTATCGATTATCCCAGTGAGGATAGAGAGTTGCCGAAAGAGATTACATCACAGTATTCTGTCCGTGGTTGGAATAAATAAAAAGAAAGTGAGCTATTTACGACTGAGAAGTGTTACAGTATCAATTCAATTTGACTTCGCACATTGTACCTGCTGAAATCCATGTATGTATATATATATATATATATATGTGTGTGTGTGTGTGTGTGTGTGTGTGTGTGTGTGTGTGTGTGTGTGTGTGTGTAAAACTGCGTAAGCGCACATAAATGTGTGTGTGTGTGTGTGTGTATGTACATGTCTTTGTTCCGACCCTCTTTACCTTCTGTTGAAATCTACAGACGTAATTACCATCTATACATGACGAATAAATTAAGTAAAGACCGAGGACGCTTGATCGACGGATTTATTGATGTTTCTGGCCGAGACAGGTAAAGGGATTAAATTAATTTCATCAACCCCAGTGCGTAAGTGGTATTTATTTAATCGACCCCGAAAGGATTAAAAGCAAAATCGACCCAGGCGGAATTTGAACTCAGAAAGTAACGGCAGACAAAATACCGATAAACATCTCGCCCGGCGTGCTAACATTTCTGCCAGATCGCCACCTTAGAAGCGGGAAGATATTATGAAGTTTTTGTCTGTATCGATATATGCATGTCCAGTTTTTGATTTATTAACTCTACGATCTACCCATTCAATTAGGATACAAAATGATTCCGTACCCACAATCACGTGTACCCTGAACAAAATGCTCGCTGGGAATCACCGTAACACCTTGTAACACGCAGTGACACGGTTGAACCCTTGAATGACATGTTTACTTCACCCGACGGGTTTCCTCAGATTTATGAACGCGGTTTAGTTTGGACCCAAGTCTGACACAGTTGGATCGAACACGTACCTTATGATTACGAAATGAACTTGGTCAACACGCAGCTACCTGCATGATCCACCTCATAATTAATCATAAAATGAAATTTGAATGAATGGACATTGTAATTGCGTCTTTGTTTTATATTATTCAGTTCAAACAAATAATCTAAACATTTGTTCTTCA
>NC_142932.1:119564129-119571629 GCF_046866305.1 Octopus bimaculoides | reverse complement strand
CAACAACCACAGCTGCACCAACAGTAACATCAACCACAACAACAAATACTACTGCTACTACTTCAACTGCAACCGCTACACATTTACACGCTCATGTTGTTACTGAAGTATCCTTACTGAGCCTACGTTTGGATTCCATTACATTGATTGTACAGATTACATTTGTTTTTTCTTTTACTTTTCTCAGTTTATAAATATTTTACTATCATCTCTACAAATGTCGAATTATGATATATGTCTGCATACACATCTCGGCATACATACATGCACGTAAACATGCACATAGATGTACATGCACACATTGATGCTCTACTACTGCCATTGATGTTACTGCTAGTAACATTAATAATTATTTCAAATTTTTGACACAAGGGCAGCTTGGGGGTGGTGTGGATGAGTCGATTACATTGATCCCAGTGTGCAACCGGTACTTATTGTATCGACCACCGAAAGCATAAAAGGTAAAGTCGACCTCGGCGGAATTTGAACTCAGAACGTAGCGACGGGCGAAATAAGACTGAGCATTTCGTCCAGCGTGCAACCGATTCTGCCAGCTCACCGCCTTCAAGTAACATTAATAATAACGGTCTACTTCAAATTTTGCTGCAAAGCCAGTAATAAGTATATGACTGGTATTTTATTTCATCGACGCGATAGGATGAAAGGCAATGTTGACTTCAATGGTATTTAGATTCGGAAAGTAAAGAGCCGGAAGAATATCGCTGCTAAGCATGTTCTCTAACGCGTAAGAGTGATGCTACAAGTTTTTGAAATTAATTCATATGAAGTGAAAATTCTGTTGTCGAGCAACAGAAAAAAACCCCGTAATTCTATAGGACAAGGTACCATTTTATACAATGACTTCAAAAATTCAACGGGGCAATATTAAATCAAGTTGTACAACTCTGCATTGCTTGGCAGAAGCAAAGCCAAATACCCTAAACTGTGTGCAGAGCAAAAATCATTATTCCATAACATATTACCAAGTATATTAAGGGTTCATAAGTCAATACTCTGTTCTACCTGTGTTAGCAGTGCGATTCAATCATTTTAAAAAATGGCTCTAGTTTCTGTGGAGAATCTACAGAGATAACTTTAAAAAGAGATTGAAGTGCACTGCTAACACCGGTAGGACAGAGTATTGACATATAAGCCTTTAATATACTTGGAAGTATATTATGGTTGCACAACGAAACACGGTGTCCTTATCAGCAATTGATATTATATACAAAGTAAGTTAAGATTCGTGAAAGTCATTCCAGTTTAGTTTAGTTTCCAGTCATATAGAATCTGCTATATATTAGCCAGATATTCTTGTTTGTGTATTTTCAAACTACGTTTGATTGTTTCTTAAACCGAAGTCGATGGTGGTTATTGTCAGAACGTTGAAACAGTATAGAAAATTCTGAAACAAATGTATTTAGTACATTGTTGACGCCTCTATATAATATAGTCTTCCTTTTAACCTGAGGTTGAATTAAACAAGACTGGTGCAAGAAAGTAACTTCAAAGTAAATAATGAGGTTTCTTTTGCTACAGAGAACGTCTATATGTACATAGATAGGATACTGTTTACAGACTCAGCGCTGTTGTGTAACTGGTACTTTTAGCAGTGAACACTACACGGTAAACAAAGCAACGATTAAAAAAGAACTTTAATAGCGAAGGGTGAAACTATTGTCCAATTTAATCCAGGTTTTATTTTATCTCCAGCTTCAATGTTTCGTCTTTTAAGTATTGTATATAAGATATTTTAAGAAAGGCATAAATGATTAAATTACTCCATCGTCATAAAACGAAACACAATAGATGGTAATGTAATCTGTTGAGTATTGGCAGATTGCTATAATTAATTAAGTCGTTTCCTAGTAACGAAATAAAGTGGCTTGTCATATGTAAGTGCAGATGTTAAATGACTGCTGACTTCGTATTCTATTTGTACCTCACCAAATGTAAACTAAGATAACTGTAAAATGTTGTTTGAAAAGCAAACAGACCATTGTCCACGTTACAAACAGGCTGACGATCCATCTGCATAGTATATTAACTAACAGAATTTTTCGTGACCAGGACATATTATTTTTTACGTCCTTCCTATTTACATGTGTGTCAAAAAGAATTAACTTTCACTGGGCTGGTTTTTATGTAATGCAGTCTGTTTACAGATAAAGATACAGAACGCACTCAATATGGGTTATTTATTTTAGATTACGTGTTTCAAGGTTGGTTTTATCAAATTATCAGTCATCCAGGAAGTGCATTTCCGTTATGATTTCAAAACAATTTAAAGGCAAATATTCTAAAGTTTTGTTCTACGTTCATTTAATACTACAAGAAAAATCTTTCCATTTCAGTGTTTACCGATTTAGTTTTATGACGACAGAATTAGTATTACATATTAACTTCTAAACTGTCATCCAAGACTACTTATTGTAATATCAGATTAAACTCACTCAGTAGTTTTAGTGAAATAAGTATGTTTCTAAATTGTACGGATGTGTCCGGATGATAGTAATACATGTATAATGTTACGCGGATTAGATTAAAGGGAGTTAAATACCGTCATCGTAAACTCATTGCTGTCTTGGCCACGCGATGTAATAAAAAGACCCCTTGACGCGCCGTCTTGCATTCTGGCGCTCCAATGGTTACGACGACCATGTTTCCATTTGATTCCATCAAGGGAAAAGCCTGTTCGAGAAATTAACGTGCAAGTGGATGATTACTTCACACACAAGTGAAAAATAGCTGAGCACTTAACTTAGTTTTCGGGGAGATTCAGCGTGACACAGAACGTAACAAGGCTGCACCTTTCAAGTAGAGCTACGCATCATTTTTACCAGCTGAGTCGATTGGAGCAACGTGACACCACGACTCGAACTTACGAGTTTACGACCGTGAGCTGAATATGCTACCTACTGAGCCACGCGCCTTCCTGCAGCCTACACACACACACACACACACACACACACACACACACACATACATAGCATAGAGGTTACGTATATATCGGAGAAAATGTTAACATTTTTGAGAAAACCAATAAATATTTGCTTTCGAACTAACCTTCCTTACAATATATTTGTTCTAGTAAGACGGCGAGCTGGCAGAAACGTTAGCACGCCGGGCGAAATGTTTAGCGGTATTTCGGATGTCTTTACATTCTGAGTTCAAATTCCGCCGAGGTCGATTTTGCCTTTCATCTTTTCGTGGTCGATAAATTGAGTACCAGTTGTGTACTGGGTCGATCTAATCGACTGGCCCCTCCCCCAGAATTTCGGGCCTTGTGCCTAGAGTAGAAAAGAATATATTTGTTCCAGTGAAGTTGCGTATGTATTTCGGGCGCACTCTCACCATCATAGTTACTAGTGTTTGCGCCAATCAAAGACAATAACCAATATATCTATTGAAGGAGGTAGTGCTTCAGTCAGGCTATAATCTTCATAGCTTCTACCAATCTGAATGAAAAAGAAAATTGTAGTTTAAAACCCGTTTTTAAAATTACAAAATTTCCATTGATCTGCTGAGAATTCGTTATCTGAATTGAAATATAGAATTGCAAAATTACGAAGCTGACATTTAACCCATGACACTAACTTTACCCTTCAAAGGTTGTCAAAGAACTTGTGATGTTTATTTATCAGTTTCTACTCCTAGTTTGAATAATGCTTTATACAACTTTGCTTTACATATTACCTGGATCGATAAAATACGTAGTGGATTGGTTGTGGTATAGAATATTTCAGTCACAATCCACTCCCATAATTGTGGCATCGTCTCCACGATAGAAATCAACAAGAATTGAAGTAGCTAAGTGTTTAGCCATGTTTTTAGCCTCAGTTGACTTCCATAATATTCAAGTTGCCATGGAGTGTATAAATGAAAGAAGAGATAGAGAGAGACAGAAAAACAGATAGAGTGAGAGATTGAAAAGTCGCGCTTGCATGTTGATCAAACGCAATAATATAAATTCAGGAGAAATATTTTTTAGTGAATAATTAAATAGAGAAGTACCTTTAATCTCACATCTGAAGTTACCCACTTTCAGATGTGGCAACCTACGCACCGATTTATATTTAAACCAATTATTTGTAAAGCCGTAATATTGTTGTTCGTATTTGTCGGCACACGATATTGAAAGCCTTATATTTTCCTCTGGGAATATTACATAAATACAAAAAAGGAATTCTTTTATAACCATGAGAGCAATTTTATATAACACCGTTCTGTCTGACATGATCGAATATAGCAAATTGCTGTTGTCAACGAAGTCAGTGGAATGTGCATTTGATAAAAGATACACGTGGCCTAAATTTTCATTTTCATTTGACTTAGGAACACAGGTACAAAGTGAGGTGATATAAATTGTCGATAAGCTAAACCTCAGTAACTGACTGAATTTTATTCATATTACTGTCACATCTACGAAATTAATCTACGAAGGCTTAAACTCTGAACTTAAAGAACGATAACTCGATACTGCTTATCATTTTGACCGACTGAAGAATGATTCTGCCAAACAACCGACATATTTAATTTGTTTCTTTAACAGTCTCTTGTTATTAATTATTCCCATATTCTCTCCACCATAACCTAGCTGTTAGACCTGTCACCATTATAGGTATTGTGTGAAGCCAAACAAAGAGCCACTACATAATTGTAGATCTTCCTAGAAACAGCAGTCTAATCTCTCTTAAACAATAGCATACGCTCTTAAAAACAGACAAAAATATCAGTGCGGAATATATTGAAGTACTTGGTAACATTTTTACTTTTAAATAAGTATGGATGTTAAAGGCTGAAACAACTTGAGTCATATATTATCTCAAACAGGCCAGACTTCGAAATGAACAACAATCCGAAGTGTATTGCATATTTCAGGAGTCACGTTGAATGTTTCACTAAGGTTTTTAACTCCGAAGTTGCATTGTTATGGAAATCTCTCATTGCCTTCATTTTTTTTTGGGGGGGGGCGGGAATTTTTGTTAAAGTTTCAAATTATAATAGTCCTTTCTATTAAAGGCACAAGACCTGAAATTTGGGGGGAGGGGATTAGTGGATTACATCGACCCTAGTGTTTCAATGGTACTTAATTTATTGACCCCGAAAGGATGAAAAGAAGAGTCGACTTTGGCAGAATTTGAACTAAGAACGTAAAGACGGACGAAATGACGCTAAGCATTTTGGCAACGCGTTAACGATTCTGCCAACTCACTGTCTTAATCATAATAATAATAATAATAATAATAATAATAATAATAATAATAATAATAATAATAATAATGCAAAAGAAATAGACAGAGAAAAATCCCAGCAATGGTTGAGAAGCTCAGGACTCAAAGCAGAGACTGAAGGATTTTTAATTGCTGCACAAGACCAAAGCCTCCCACCAGAAATTACCAAAAACATATAATGAAAAGAAACATAACAAGTAACTGTAGAATTTGTGGAGATGGACAAAAAACAATAAATCATATTATCTCTGGCTGCCCAGTCCTGGCTAAGAAAGAATATATTCACAGACACGACAGAACTGGGACCTATATACACTGGAATCTATGCCAACACTATGGAATAACAACAGAAAAAAGATAGTATAAACACACGCCAGAAAAGGTCACAGAAAACGAGAAAGCAACCATACTCTGGGATATGCCAATACACACAGATAGAGAAATTAAGGCAAATAGACCAGATATAGTTGTCAAAGATCATGAAGAAAAAAATGCTTTCTAATTGATGTATCAATACCAGCAGATGACAACGTCTCTCTAAAAGAAATGGAAAAACTTTCAAAATACAAAGACCTGGAAATAGAGGTAACTTGAATGTGGAATCTAAAAACAGAAACAATTCCTATTATAGTAGGTGCCTTAGGTATAATATAAAAATATTCAGACAAATACATAACAAAAACACCAGGACTTACAAATATATATAACATACAGAAAATTGCACTACTGGGCACAGCACACATCCTACGCAAAACACTTTCAATACAGTAACCATAAGAGCACCACAGCAAACCACAGCACATACCCAAGGCGCACAGAGCTGCGCTCGGTAGTGAAGTGAAAGCACGTTATAAAAATAAAACTACTGAACAATAATAATAATAATAATAATAATAATAATAATAATAATAATAATAATAATAATAACAACAACAACAACAACATTGTTATCAACATCGTGGGTTCAGCTGTTTCGTCTTTAGAAATAATCAAAATCACAATCGTAATCAATCATTGCTTACAAAAATATGTCATTTATGAGAAGTTTATAGTGGAAGTTTGACTCTTCTGTCGATGTCGGGGTATGAACGTCGTATGAAAGTGGTGAATATGCCACAAAAGTGTGTATTTAAAAATTCATTCTTAAGTAGGATCACCATGACACAATACAAGATCGGATCCTTCCATTACAGATGCAATCCATGCGTGCGACGGATTTTGCAAAGTCTTCTAATTTAACTCATGAGAAACTGTGTGAAAGGAACTACGTAGTGGTATCGAACCTGGCTCCTAATGTTAGGAAGCGGACTTGTTACCAACATAACTAGCCCCGCTTTATAGTTTAATACTATCAACATTACCTCAGCGACAGAGTAGATACCTGCGTGCTTGGATTTCACAAGAAACTAATGGAACATGATTCAGACTAAGCTATTTGTGGGTTTGACTGCACTTTTCCTACTAAATCGACCAGCACACTTATATTCCAGATATTAAAAATGTTTCCCTTTTACAGTGACAGTGAAATACAACCGATAAAATCCTATGTTGATCTCAGCTAAATATTTATTCTGTTCTCATTGAGGCTGAAGATGTCTTGCGTTGATTGCTTACTCACTCCAAATTCGTTTCATTAAACGTATTTTTCTAAAATCTGTCCTGAGAAACAGCAATTAGAAAAGATCATTTCCTGAAATATCATGACAGTAAATACATTAAATTGGTATAACGTTTCTATACTTACTTACTTCTATTTCACTTTACCACTAATTGTATCAATGAGTGGTGTATATATATGTATATATATATATATATATATATATATATATATATATATATATATATATATATATATATATATATATATATATATATATATATATATATATATATATATTGCATTGATCCTTCTCAGATTACTCCAAAATAAATATTTGAAAATAATACGATATCAGTTTTAGATAGTTCTCAATTCTATAAAGCTTCTACACTTTCATTTTATTAAATCAAGAATTATAAAGAACAGGTGCACCAATACGTGTGCAGAAATGCAAAACACATCACATGTGCGTATGTGTATATATATATATATATATATATATATATATATATATATATATATATATATATATATATATATATATATATATATAATACGAACATGAAAAATGCTTACCCCCCTCTCTCTCTCTCTCTCTCTCTCTCTATCTATCTATCTATCCCATATATATATATATATATATATATATATATATATATATATATA
>NC_142932.1:119539129-119561629 GCF_046866305.1 Octopus bimaculoides | reverse complement strand
CCCTCACAACCTTTCTTTCCATCTAGACAAATCAATATTTGTACGAATCTTTATGCTTCAATAAATTCTATTTTCACAAACAAACTTTCTCATATGCTCAATCTCCATGTCACTGAGTCCATTCATTCGAATGAAAATGAGGAAAATATTAACTATCATATTTTCAAGTTACGAAAACAGACTTGTTTATCTGTCGACCTACCCGTCCCCTAACACACGCACTCAAAATTACCTAACTCCCACTTTTTTTTTTTTTCACGCATGATAAGCCGACAGATAATGTGTTCATATTCTTATTTAAAACCCAGCCTATGGCTTTGCAATTTTTAAATGCATTTAATTTCTTTAGATTTAATATGTGCATGAAATAGATTCCATAGCCTATTAGCTTATATCATATCATATCTATCTATCTATCTATCTATCTATCTATCTATCTATCTATCTATCTATCTATCTATCTACATTCATACATGTGTGTGCGTGTATGTACGTATGTATATATACTCCTTCGCCTCAACTTTCTCTCACTCTTTCTTCCTCTTTCTTGAGTAACGCTGCTATGGATTGGCGTCCCGTCTAGCTGGGGGGAACACATACGCCGTAGAAACCGGGAAGCCGAGCCCATGAGCCTGGCTTGGCTTCGAAAGGGCGCATAAAAAAATTATATATATATATATATATATAATTTTTTTATGCGCACTTTCGGAGCTTAACCAGGCTCATATATATATATATATATATATATATATGTACTTACATATAAGTATGTGGGAATTAGTTTGTATAACCAAGTGTAAAGATAATTTTCAGAAGCAGATTTTGTCTTTCTAAAAGTAAATACTAATAAATGACTGTCGTATGAAGTGTTATACTGCATATAACGTTTGTTACATAGTTATGACCGAAAGGTATTCTTTTTAAACCAGTGGTGTGTTTTTACGTTGTCTGTTTAGTCGACAAACTTATCATATTGGTGATCAAAGTGGTGTTAAATTCTGTCCTCAAAACTTTCTTAGCGGAACTCGTTTCATTTGAGATTTCGAATTTTATCATAAGTGTTTCGCTTCTTCATTACTGTTTAAAGTTTTTCATGGCAGTAATTTACTGGTTGTTCTAACTAAACAAGAGACAATTATTATCCAATTCAGTTCACGGAATAGGAAATGATGTTTCGGAAGAAAATGTTATTTGCTTTCTAAGAAATGTGGCTATTGATATAGGTTGTTTAGGATATAAAAGGAGTTTAATTGAGATGGATACTGACTGTTATTAAGACGGCCTGTTTTACAAGCACGATATCTTTATTTTTCAAAGATGGTTTTTGTCAAATCTAAACAGTGAAAGAAGAATTTACATCGGGAATGAGACTGACTTCATTGTAACTTCGTTTGGTTAATCTGGTTTGTGTGCTCAGATAGTAAATATACTCCCTGATTTGCATTTATGTGGATATAGTACTTGTTGTTAAAATCTTTACTTCCTATAAAGTTATTTCAAATACAGACAGTTTTGCAACTTTTTTTCCCCGATTGCAAGCTTTTGTTATCACTGCATTCTTTGTGCGCATGTATGACGCTTTTAACAGCATTTCCTGTTATATCGTTGTAACTAATGTTACTTTCATTGTTATTTGTTTGTATATAGTGTCTAATAAATTGGATAAATCTTGGCAAATGTTGGTGTCTTAGCGTTATTTAGAACCCGTTCAGTACAGACTTCAAATTGTGTAGCAACTGTATGGATAAACTATTTTAGGTGACGAGAATGTTAACATTACTTGCAATAAATTTCAACAGCAACATCAACAAGAAACCAGGTGCCATTATTGTCTTCTTTACAATGTCAGATTTTGCAAACAGAAAAGATAAGTTCAACACTTCATGTTTAAAAATTAATAGCTTACAATACAACATAAAGAACATCTAAAGCGCATTCATTGAAACAAGGTCTTAAAATCCCGCACGGTATTCACATTAGAGTAATTCAGGAAATGTATTTACTACTTTACCATAATGCATTCAGTATTCAAATTACATCCGAAGTATTTTAGTTAAAACATCTACAAACAGAAGTGGTCTTATAACATACGAAACAATTCCTGTTTTTAGAGTTTAGATATGAATAAGAAGACTTCTGAACTATAAGTGACGCCTTAATACTAGAATAGAAAAGTTGTTTTCCTCATAACAAGCAACAACACAAAACTCACAAATATAGTAATTACATATTCGAACGGCATTGAAATTGTGGCTCCCTCATATTTTCTGGTATTTTATATCAAGGAGAACTTCATTAAAATTTTTATACCTCTCTTAAGTCTGTAGCATAATGTCTGGCGAATACTGGTCTACAAATATTTGCAAGATTGTTATTGTGTAGAAAATATCTCGTTTAGGCAAAATATATAAATCAAAATATATAAATACACCATGAAAGGCAAATTTACTCCGGTGTTCGCCCGGAGATAATAACTCTGATGGATGTACGGTGTCCAAAACACAATACACATCGAAATAAGATTAAAATCATACCGAGGGTGGTTGACGAAAATACGAAATGCGTTTCTGCCTCAATGGGCGCAGTTAGTTGATTGTACTTACAGCTAACCTTAGAAGAAATTGGTAGACGACCAATATATTGGCATAAAAGGAATAAACAATCCTGTATAGATGCCCAACTGAATAAAATATATGTTATATGCACAGAAGCAGTATTAGACTGAAATAGTCTACTATATATTATACTGTATATATTACATTGCGAAAGAAAATGTATTACGGTATTTGCCTAGAGATAATACATCTTATGGACGTTCGTGTATTAAGACTACTGCATCTATCGAAGGCAAACGAATATAGTTCCAGCATTGACTGGTGATCACATATTGCGTCTTAGCACGCGGCTGTCTATGAGTAGATGCTACTGACAACGACAAAGCCCAATGAAGCAGAAATGAATTATAGCATTCTCACCAGCCGTTGCTTTATTTAAACACAGCACGTGCAAAAGAGCCATTATTTACGAACAAATAACACAATAAATTTGCTTTTTTGCAATGTTTTTACATTAACTACAATGTACAGATGGCTATTTTGATCTCATACTGCTTCTGTTGCATATTCTTTTCTTTAGGTATGACGTCTAGAATATAGAACATAGGCGATCAGGTTCTGCCAAAATTCTCTGTTCTTTGTTTTCTGCAACAGTTCCAGTTCCCGATGCTTAATGCCTCTTTCTTCCAACCAATTCATCAAACTTGACATCCATATCATCCTTCTTTTTCTTTTGCATTTTCCCCCTTCAGTTCTTCCAGTCATCGCTAAATTCTCCAGCCCTCTTTCCTCATCACGACTAAGAAACCCCTGTTGCTTGGTTCTCAGCCCAGATCGTCACTTCTTTATCTATATCGTATAATGGATGCATAAGAGAAAACCAGAATCAAACATTGTACACTATCCCTCTGCCAGGGCACAAATTACCGTCAAAAGTAATTTTAAATTCATCAATTAACTACTGTTCTATGTAAGATCAGAACTAGTCAGCTCAATGCTGCGCCGATCATGAAGTTGATATCTCGCTCTCAAATTTCCTACGAAGTAACATGACTGTTAGGGAGAATCACAGGATGGTGCAAACAACATCGATAATGTATTTAATTGTAGTAGTATAACTGTTGATTGATAAATGTTTCTTTGCAATGACATATTGTACTCTAGCTAACTGCATTAGGACACAGCTTTACATTACACTCGTTCGTTATCATTACTAGCCCTTGTCAGCATTAATCAAACACATCTATGATCATAGGCGGTTTAACAATGCCATATCCGTTCTTTCAAACAATCTTTATCTGAGACTATTTTCTCCAATGCATCGGTAGTCATGAAACGATTGCTTCGTAATGATGGACAACTGGTTGTTCGTATTAGCAAATGGAATTATCACGTAAATGATTTTTCGTTAGAAAATACAGTATCGATGTGTAATACTATAACTAATACAGTCATACCTTTGCCAATATTAATATAATTTCAGTATATATATCTACTTATGAGCGACGGAAAAGTATTTTTCGTTTCTTTTTTAGTTTTGAAGGAATCCATAGTAATATATACTAATATCTCTCTCTCTCTGTCTTCCTATCTCCCTCTGTATATATATATATATATATATATATATATATATATATATATATATATATATATATATATATATATATATATATATATATACATATATATATTTATGTATGTATGTAGATATATATATATATATATATATATATACTACTATATACAATCGCTCGTGTTAAATACATAAATACTTTAATAGTATTAATACTTTGATACAATAGACCACTTTCAGTGTCCCTCTCCTAAATCCACTCACAAAGCTTTGTTCGACATCTGTCTATAGCAGGACACACTTGCTGAAGGTATCATGGTGCGAGTTGAAACCAGAGCAATGTGATTGCGATATTGCAAAAAAAATAAATAATAAAAATAAAAATAAAGAAAAAAAGGAAAAAGAAAAAAGAAGTAAATTACGACATGCATTAAAACAAAAAACAAATAACTAAATTTTTACGTAATGGATTTCCCTTTTATGTTCCTTCATCACAATAGAAGTGGTTTTAGCCACAAAGAGTCTTCTTTACTGCAATGCGTATATATTGATGAAAAAAATGATACTATTATAGAAAAGGAATAAAACAACATAATGTATTCATTAGAAGAAAGAAAATAGATGGGTCACCTTCAATAGATATAGGTTCTCCATTTTTTGTTATTGAAATTACAATATATGATATATCGTCGTGGTATGACGACGACGGTTCTAGTTGAACCGGTCAACGGAACAGCCTGCTCGTGAAATTAACGTGCAAGTAGGTAAGCTCTCCACAGACACGTGTACCCTTAACGTAGTTCTCGGGGCGATTCAGCGTGACACAGAGTTTGACAAGGCTAGCCCTTTGAAATGCAGGTACAACAGAAACATAAAAAATGAGTGAGAGAAATTTGTGGTGAAAGAGTACAGCAGGATTCACCCCACACCTGTCGGAGCTTCGAGGAGCTTTAGGTGTTTCGCTCAATAAACACTCATAACACCCGGCTTGGGAATCAAAACTGCGATCCTTCAACCGCGAGTCCACTGCCCTAACCACTGGGTCATTGTGCCTCCCAAAACGGAGCACTCCGCCGGATACGACGACGATTGTTCAAGCTGATCCGATCAACGGAACAGCCTGCTCGTAAAATTAACGTGCAGTAGTTGAGCACTCTACAGATACGTGCACCTTTAAAGTCGTTCTAACCATTGCGCCTCCACATCCGATATATAACTACTACTTGTATATAGATCGATTGATGCATAAATATACTGATATATATATATATATATATATATATATATATATATATATATATATATATATATATATATAACACTAATTGTTGATTCCACCTTGTTTTACTTGCAATGTTTCACCACTCTATAATTATCTCCCGTTCTGACGTCTTTTCCTATTAGATACATGTATATATATATATATATATATATATATATATATATATATATATATATATATATATATATATATATATATATATACACACATATATATAGATAAATAGATAGATAGACACATACCTACACACACACATATATTTATATATAAACAATAGATTAGAGAGATTCAATTGATAATCTAACAATTTGTTTATATTATAATATAACATAATATGCTATGAATATAATATAATATAAGATAACATAAATGATTATTTAAAATCCAAAGAAGCCAACAATTTGTTTCGACCTATATACATTATTTGATTTATAAACAATTCATATCCATGTATATAAGTCTCTTCATGGTTTATAAATCAAATAAGGTATATAAGTCGAAAAACAAATCGTTGGCTCTTTTGGATTTTTAATAATATTTTGTTATCTTTTATTATATTATATTCATAGTATATTATGTTATATTATAAATAAATTGTTAGATTATCGAGTGTATCTCTCTATTTAATTTATTGTTTGTAATTTGTATTATACCCATATTTATGTGGTATTCAACTTACGTACCAGTGAATTGGATGTTTTACATTGAAGAAATTCTGTCTTTAGATTGTTACTTTATATATATATATATATATATATATATATATATATATATATATATATATATATATATATATATATATATATATATATATATAGTAAACAAGAACACATATGTAAGCATGCTTGATAATTTTGGCTGAGAATACAGTGAATAGCACGAACCATAGAAGCATTTATATATTCATTAACCAGCTACAAATTTCCCAAAGGGACACAAGGACCAGTAAAATTGCCCATTTCTATGCATTAACGCCTGGGATCTTGAAGATTCATACATTAATAAATATGAAAGAATGGGTCAAAAACAAAGTTGATGAATACAATTGTCCAAGACATAGATCATTTCTTATATATAGTGATGCTTTAGATGATTTTATTTTCAGTTTTGTTCCATTTCAGTTTATATTTGTAGATTGTAGCCGATAAGTATAACAGATCGATGCACAAAAGTCTCGATAATAGCATAAGAGGGACGATCCAGATATTGTTAACTCAATTTTGAGATTCGGACGGCAAACGGGTGTCTTTTGTCTGTCCAATTCGATGATGCCAAAAGTGCCTTGTAGCCTATAGTTTGGTGTAAGGCAGTGGACCTGCAGAATCATTAGCACGTTGGGCAAAATGCTTAGTGGAATTTCGTCTGTCTTTACATTTTGAGTTCAAATTCTGCCGAAGTCGACTTATCTTTTCATCCTTTCGGCGTCGATAAAATAACTACCTAGTGAGCACTAGGGTGGATATATTCGACTCGATCCCTTCTCCGAAATTAGTGTCCTTGTGTTAAAGTTTGATACCAATATATAGTTTAGTGTACTTTAAAAGTACATTTAGACTATTTGTAAATTAATTTATTAGGATTCGTTCGCAAACAAATACCTATTGAAAGTGTATAAGATCTATCTGGTTCTTTGAGCCTTCCATGTATTCGTGAGCTGACAGAGATATTCTTGGCACTCCCATCTTTTGCCCATCAGGAAACTGATGAAACAGCTGATGGGAGAATGGTTTCTTTAGCAGCTTGTAGGTATTCACATTCAACAGATCAAACTGGAGCAATATGATACGAAATGTCTTCGTTGTTCGACGTCAAAAGGCACTCTGCATACCCCACAGATTGAACCTACAACTACAAGAACGAGAGCTCAGTACCCTAACCATTAGGTCACGTTCCCTAAAGCCTTGGAGCAGTAGATCTGTAATCAATACCTCTGTGGATAATGGAAAAGGCTATACAGTATCTGATGAAAATCCCAACGCAGGATTGATACTAATCCGGCTGATCATTGTTTGCTGATCGCTGTGTATCTGAAAGTACGTTGCTCACATCTGCTTAATGCGTACACTTCTGACTAAAATCGATACACATGATCAGGCTGTATATTAGCGTTGGTAACATATTTGATTATTTTTCAAATATTTATGTATTCCTCTCACACACCCGAAACGGTTTAGTGTGTAATAATCACCGGCTATCATAATAATTCTGCGCAAACTATTCATGTGCTTTAATCAAAGATGCTAAGCTATAAATAATTTATTGTAATTAAGATTATGAGTTTCAATCACTCTATGGATAAGACCTGTATTATTGCAGATGCTGAGTCGTGAATAATAAACCGCGTCATCAATAATTGCTGTGACGGAATCTGAGTGAAGCAACAAATCACTTGTATTCCAACTGTGGTTATAGGAACGGCTAGAAATAGCTGACAAATCTGTTTCAGTTCAGAGAATAACGACTATAAAATAAAAATACATTCGATGAGATAATCCTACTTTCACTAAGTTAGAGGACGTGTTTCTTCATGTCTATAGATAGCATATATGTTCTGCAGATGATTTGTTGAAAAAGTGTCACTGCCTCAGTCGTCATGTAATTTCAACAGATCGACTGACATCGAAGAGGGTAAATGAGATCTTGTGATACAACCGAAATATCAATTTGATTGTGAAAATCTTGACGAAATCGAAAGTTAAATATTTGTTAGCTTGAAACGATTTTTGCTATAAATGTTTGTGTTTTATCAATGGAAAACATACTAAGTTAAAAATATTGGATGTTTGAATCGAGGCACTTTCGAGATTTCGTTTCATCTGATAATTTTTAATTCTAAACTATCTCCTATGTGCTGAATTTTTCTTTCAAAACCCAACGAGTTCAAGAAAGCATATACCAGTAATGTAATTTACTTATTTCTCTCACACTTTTCCATCCCCCTCCTTTCTACCTCTCTCTCTCTCTGTCTCTCTCTGTCTCTCTCTGTCTCTCTCTTTCTCTGCTAAAAATTATATTTTCTGATATGTAAAAAAACCAAGCAAAACAAAATCATTGTAACATATTGTTAATATAACAGTGAGTAACTTAGAGAAATATACACACTGTTTGGAAGTCTAGACTGGTATCGATATTTAATTGAGAAAAAATAATGAGCATAGAAAAGTTATGAATAACATATTCTTCAATGGCCCACGTCCCCACCCCACCAAAAAATATAGGTAAATAATCACATTGCAGAGAATAAGAACATTAAATAAAAATCGCTGAAATGTATTGACAAGAAAAAGATAAGAAAATAGCGAGCAAGTTTTGTTTATATGTGATGCAATTTCAATGAACAAGTTAAGAATAATATTTGCTTTTATGTCCAAACTTTGTAAAAGATACCGTTATAGCAACGACTTGTTTTTTTTAGCTTTACATTTTAATTAAGTCCTTTAAATGAATTTCTGGACATCGATATTTTTTCAATAACTAAATATATCAGAAATATCGACTAAACAGAGGTAGGAAAATAAATAAATAACAACAATATAGATAATTATTTAAAAAAATTATAAAAAAGACATATCAACAACGAAATTGAGCGGAAGGACATCAACAGGAAATTGAACAAGGATTAACAATAAAAGGTTATAAGAAACGTGTTCTTTTAAATCACGTGTTCTATTAAATCAAATACATGGGTACTGTGCTCAAATCTCTTGCTGTGATACGTTAAAGCTATAGGAAAATTAATAGCGGGAGGGCTGCCTCGGGGGTCAAGGAAGATGCAAATTGTGAGCTCCCCAAACACCACTCAATGAATAGGAGGTGAAATTTAAGAGGGTTTGAGTGTTAAATCTCGAAAATAAGGCTTATCACCAGAACTAATGCATATTGACATGTGATTAAATCTTTAATATTAAATTGGAATATTACGCGAAGTAAATGTACCCGAAATCTTAATGTAAAATGATTATACCTAAACAAAGAGAAATCAATTTTCATAAGAGAATATTTTGCAACAAACGAGACAGAGGTTTATATTGATGTTGTATTCTCACTTTTGAGAGATTATTTTTACAGTGTAGTGATGATAATATTGCAACGCTTGATATTAAGCTGAGCATCCTTATATTCTTTTATTCTCATAGTTGTCTTTACATGTTAGCCTTTTATTTACAGTTAGAATTATGCAATAATCGGATAAGATGCCATTTGTATTATGTACTTGTATGCACAAACACGCATATACAATTACATATACACACACATATATATATATATACATGTTTTATATATATATATATATATATATATATATATATATATATTCATATATTTCCATATGTATTAAGAGAGAGAGACGTAGCGTAAGAGAAAGAGGAAGATTCTTTTATAGTTAAATATGTGCGCGCGCACATGTATGCTTATAGATATACGAATACATACATAGATATACAAGCGTATATACATATATACGTAAATATATTCATGTATGTCTGTGTATACATATATATATATATATGAATATATACATGCATGTATATATAACATAAATAATATATAATTATATGCATATATCCATACATATATGTACGTACCGACATCTATATGTATAAATACAAGCATATATGGGTACAGGACATCACAAAAAACGTTAAACACAATGAGAAACGAAAACATAAAGACGAACTTCTTTTCGAGCAAAAAAAAGAAAACAGTGATCCGAGACAAACAACATATATATATATATATATATATATATATATATGTATATACGTATATGTCTTATAACCGTATACCCAAGTATATGAAAGAAAGTTTCCCTCGATATCACTCTCTTTTTATATATCTTCATGCAGACATTACACACACACACACACACACACATACACACGCACACACACACACACACACACACACACACACACACACAGGCACACAATATACACACACGGATATATTATAAATGGCATCTTATACGATTATTGCGTAATTCTAACTGTAAATAAAAGGTTAACGTGTAAACACAGATATGGCAATAAATGAGTAACAAGATGTGCGGCTTATTATCAAGCGTTGTGATATCATTACAACGCAAAAATGTAATATTGAAAAAACGAGTATATAACATACAGATATAACTACAGCTGTCGCGTTTGTTGCAGAATATTTTTAATCATAATTGATTTCTATTGCCTAAAATATATATGATATTATGTTTTCAGGTACATTTAATTTACAAGGAACTCTAATTAAAGTTTAATATGATGAAATCAATATGGCAATAAGTACTAGCGTAATTTTGTGGTTTAACATCCGAACCTCTTTAATTTTACGTCCATTTCATCAAAAGATGTTTGCGGAGCAAACACCTTCCTTGGGTCTGATTTATTCCTCACCCCCACGCATCAATTTTCCAACTGCATGTAGCTCCAGCCCAACAATCGCATTAAGTGTCTTGGGTCCTGTCCCCGACTTTTTGTTTGAATCGAATTAAAAGCACCTTTTTTTAGAACTTTATTTTATTGTATTTTTTTCCCCAGTTATCTATCGGATTTTTCCTTCTTAAAAATAAAATAGGCAAAAAAAAAAAAAAAAGAAATCGATATTTAATCCCTTAACATTTTCTGCCCATTTCTTTGTAAACTTTGCTGCAATTTTTTGTTTCTTTCTTTCTACAGAATAGAAATTTTAATTAATTTCCAAACTTTCGTTGTACGGCTTTCATTAGCCTCCTCACGTGATGTTCATTATTTAAACTCCAGTTCTTAATGCATTTCAGATTTTATTCATTAAAACTTATTTTCTTTTCAATTGTGAAAAAATCATATTGGTAAAAATTTGTAACAGGAAATACTTAAACATCTAAAAATATTTAACATAGGCGCAGGAGTGGCTGTTATAAGTAGCTTGCTTACCAAACACATGGTATGGGTTCAGTCACTCCGCGTGGCACCTTGGGCAAGTGTCTTCTACTATAACTTCGGGCCGACCAAAGCCTTATGAGTGGATTTGGTAGACGGAAACTAAAAGAAGCCCGTCGTGGATATATAAATATGTGTGTGTGTGTGTGTGTGTGTGTGTGTGTGTGTGTGTGTGTGTGTGTGTGTGTGTTTGTGCGTCAGTGTATCCCCCACCCAACATTGCTTGACAACCAATGCTGGTCTCTTTACGTCCCTGTAACTTAGCGGTTCGGCCAAAGTGACCGATAGAGTAAGTACAAGGCTTACGAAGAATAAGTCCTGGGGTAGATTTGCTCGACTAAAAGCGGTGCTCCAGCATGGCCGCAGTCAGATTACTGAAACAAGTAAAAGAACCGTTACTGCTGGACCCTAGTATAAGATCCTTGAATTCCAGGTTCGCTGGTGACAAATAAAGCATACAGACCAATATCTCCAAGTATCTCAGAAAAAACTGTACCCAGAAACAAAAAAAACTTATAGAAATATGAGTCGGAGTGTCCGTCAACTTCCTTTTCAAAAGTGGAATACGTTAGTCTCCTTTGTTGAGAGTTAAGCTAGAGTGTAGTGTGTGGAAACTGACAAAGAGGTGCATAGAAATCCACTTAAAGTCACTTACTATTCAATAATTAGTTAATAGTTCGATAATTAATCATGAGCTACGTTTGAGCGCAGTTTGATTTATTTCAAAATTCTAACGTAAATAACAACTAACAACTGGTATTTTAATTTTAACAAAGACTTTTGCTATTCATTGGAGATACTGCGTTTGCTTAAGGTATGAATCATTAGGTTGCATTGTTAGAACAGATTTAGTCTCAGTTTGAAACCTAAGTTGGGTCATCTGTGCTGCAAGATATCACTTACATCATGTATACTATAGTAATATAGCTGATAAATGGAATCACCATCACCATCATCAAAGTTTGGTTAGTTCATTCGTTACTCTGCTTGTTTAACGAATCTCTTTATATCGACGCCAAACACAGCCTTTGTCTTGCATTGCAGCAGTTTCACAATAGAATAAAAAAATTCTAAAGTCTGTTAACAAAGCATGAATCAAAACCAGAAGAAGGTGTTATTGTTTTTTTATCATAACTCCTTCTAGTTTCCTTGTGTTAACATTTTTTTTATTGTGTGGTTTTTGGCTCTCAATTTTTATGTCTTCATGTGTTTCCGTTTTGCCGATCTTCTCTTTATATATGCTTTTTTTTTTTCTAGTCTGCCCTGATTATTTATGCACTTCATTTTCTCTTTGCACGTGCTTACATACACCTTCCCACAGACATCCATACAAGACACACGCACATACAAGCAAACACATTCACACGAACACACACACACACACACACACACATATATGTGTGTGTGTGTGTACCTTTTAACCGTGTTCTTGTTTTTCTTGCTCTAGTTTTCTTGGATTTTTTTATATTGACGCTGTATCAGTTGGTTGTGTTGATATTTTCATTCTTACTTTTTTATCTTTGTCTGAAACAAAATAAAAATCACTAAAAATAAAATAAAAAAACGAAAACAAAATACGGACAAATCTTTCGGCATCAAGTTCTCAAACAAATATGCGACAGTCAAATAAAAGATAAATTGATAAATTCAGAATAGAATTGGAAATATAATCCGTCCTATAATTGAATTAGCTGAAACTCCATTTTAATATGTTACAGTTTAAGAACTAATATAAAATGCAATCACACAACATAAAACATACATTTATATTATAGTAAAACTGCAAATCATATATTTAACTAAATATCTTTAATCAGGAAGAAAGGGGTGGGATTTTCTCACACTCCATTTGAATAGTCGTATGGAACGTCTCAGAGAATGACATATGCAAATGCAGAAAGGTCGGAACACTGAAACATATTCTTTCCAACTGTTCCTTAGCATTGAACAGGTATACATGGAGATATAACCTGGTCCTTAAGGTTATCTTCAATGCTGTGAAGAACCAAATTGATCTCAAGAACAGTGAGAAAAACAGTTGAAAGTACCATCTAGAGATTTCATTAGCTTCATGCGTTCAGGTCAGCGGATCCGTTTCAAGAAGAAGAACAAGAAACTTCCTGTGAGAGATGAAAAGCGGAACGGCTATTGGGAGGCGACTGCAGATTTACCAGGGTGCCAGAGATTCTTTCCCGTCCCAATTACGGAAATACCGGACATTTTAATGTGGTGTGAAAGCAAGAAAGTTGTGAATCTAGTCGAGTTAACGGTTCCTCACGAAGATAACATGGACGGCACTCGGGATTGAAATATTGACCGTTATGTAAACATCCTCGAGGAATGTGAAGACGCAGGCTGAAAAGCGGAGCATTTTCCAATCGAAGTCGGATGTAGAGGGTTTGTTGGACACAGTGTGAGACGACTGTTGTTATCGTTAGGCCTAACACATCGTAAGGTAAATACCACCATGACCAATATCCAAACTACAGTGGAGAAGGCTAGCCAGTGGATTTGGCTAAAAAGATACAATGAGCGATGGCTTGAAAAATATTAAGCTGTATTGAATAACCAGTCGATCTAGCCAGTGGGGCTGGTGCGCACTGATGCCGTCGAGATGTAGGACTCGGAACGGCGCGCGATCTCTCCTAATGACCCCATACACTTGCTGGCTTTTGGTATGCGGAGTAGTACTTGCATATGTAAGTTGTTTGCAATACATCAGGAAGAAAGGGTGGGGATTTTCTCATGCTTCATTTGAATAGTCATATGGAATAAGCACCAGGCAGATGAGAATTCTAGAACTTTCCCCTTCTCGGGTTGATACATTCGCATTGTGAAGCAGAGACAGTTCTAGCTGTGATATGACATGGAAGATGAGGAAATAGTGTATGGCAATTATGGACGCTTTAGTGTGTTTCTGTATTAGCTGATGCCAATGAGTCGAGTGGCTTTCGTGCATGTTGTCACGAATTTTTCCCTTAGATGTTGCAAAACGTTCTTAACACTGGGGCATTATTCCATTGTGGGCCATATTTGAAATCTAAAAGGAGCCAATAATTGAAGTATTTACTGGTTCTGAAGATGAAAGTTAGTTTTGGGAATGAAGTTACTGCTCTTATAAATATGAAATCGTTTTGCAATTTTATCAATTCTTGTGCGTGAATGGATATTTTAAAAAATCATTATTGCATGTTATGTAAAAATAGAGGTGAAATGCAAAGGATGTTTCCTGGAAAAGAAATATTTCGAATATTGTGAAATTTTGCGGCTGTTCGTTTTGAAAATAATAAATCTGTAAAATTTTGGACTGCAAAGTGGAGCTGAAATTTGTAGAGTAGAGGCGTTGGAGCTAATCAAAAGATTGAAAACAGTAATTGTATCTGTAGTATCATATTTCCTCGATTATAAATCGACTAAGTATGCCGGGAAGAAACTAGACATGGTAATTAAAACGCTGAGCTGAAGATAGTAACTAACTTTTGCAAAGAGTGAAAGAAGTAATGAGTACCCTTATCACAGCACTCATTAAGCTTCAATAGTCCAACTATTCTCAAAAGGGAATCAGCTGTGGATACGTGCACGAAGTAAATGTAAATCAGGGAATACGATTTTAACTTTATATTGCAATAATTCTATAGCGTCGATGATACAAATCGCACGATGAAGGTAAAAAAGAAAACATTTTCCCCGGATAGTTAACATGCTATTATTAAGTCAGTTTATCTGATGTCACTTAGCTAAAATATTAACAATTAATATTAACAGTTAATATACTTATAATTATGCTTGATTTACAGAAAATACGGCTTAAACACGGCCAATCTGTATTGGAATAGGCTTCGGTGATTCTCTAAATCGTATTAAATTCTAGGAGGAAAAAGCGAACAAAGCAGTTACCAATGAAATTGATAAAATGTTGACCAAGCATAATTCCATTGATGAAGTGGGGCAATATCTCAATAAATTCATTGTATAAACCAGTTATCATACACGCTTGAACTAATATCATCTCTCTCTCTCTCTCTCTCTCTCTCTCTCTCTCTCTCTCTCGCGTACTACCTTTCTTATCTCATCACTTCCCCTCCTTACTCTCTGTCTGTCTGTCTGTCTGTCTGTCTGTCTGTCTGTCTCTGTATGTATGTATATATACATATATATATATATATATATATATATATATATATATATATATATATATATATATATATATATATATATATATATAAACGATGGTGTGCAGAAAAGTTCCTGGCATTGAGTGAAAGAAAATACAGAAGGATTAATTAATTATGATTTTATTCAATACGTTCCCCTCTCCGATACACACAGTTGTTTCAGCAGTCCTTCAGTTTTCCTACGCCCTGTGAAAGAGCACAGAAGTTTGTTACTCCAGCCAAGCCTTTCGCGATACTCTTAAAACCAGGAACTTTTCAACACCCCTGGTACACACACACACGCACACACACACACACACACACACACACACACACACACACACACACACACACACACACACACACACACACACACATATATATATGCATGATGTAACCTGTTCAGCTTTTCCACAAGTACGTGGATAAACATAGTGGCCGCAATTTCACGCATCAAATTATGAACATAGTTTTCTACGTCTATTTAAAAAAGTAAAATTAATTCTTCATTAATTCTTCATTATTCATTAATTCAAATTCAATCCGAGATAATGAATTAATTGCATAAGGTTTATGTTAATAAAGATAAGATAACGCTTCTCTCACCTCTCATTCCAAATCAGTAATCAATATTACCATAAAACCATGTTTGTTGTTGTTGTTGTTGTTGTTGTTGTTGTTGTTGTTGTTGTTGTTGTTGTTGTTGTTGTTGTTGTTGTTGTTCTTCTTCTTCTTCTTCTTCTTCTTCTTCTTCTTCTTCTTCTTCTTCTTCTTCTTCTTCTTCTTCTTCTTCTTCTTCTTAATGATAATAATAATAATAATAATAATAATAATAATAATAATAATAATAATAATAATAATAATAATAATAATAAATGCCCGGATGCAGTACCAGGTAGTGGCTCTCATGGCTTCTGATCTTAACTGATTGCAAGTGCTATCATGTACATTGTTTTGTCTTGGTATAAAAAGATGGGCTACAGCAAAACCACAGATTTGCTTGTCAGTTGTTTGAACTTAACCAGTTGAGCATGTCCCTTGGTGGCTGACGATATGTGCATTTCTGATCATGAGCAGAAGTAGTGGGGGAGCATTATAGTCATGTGGTGAGATGAATTATTTGGGGTTTGAATAATTCACTTTTGGAAACATGGGTGTTTTGCTCAACATCCTTAAACAAACTTTATTCAGGGACCTTTTGAGCGGGATGGTCTACTCGACCCGAAGGAAATTCTAACTGGGCCCCACCTGCAAGGTCATGCACTGTTTATCTTGATATGAGATCACCATGTCTCGCACACATGGTTGTGATGCATGTGCCTGGTGCACCCTTATCAGACAAGTAGTCATGATGAGTATAATGGACTTCGTATATTTTACCCCAGTGTCATTTTGATGGCATGCACTGCTCTCTCACTCAATAATAAGAAGAAGAAGAGCGCAACTGTTATCGAATGAACAATATTTCGCCTTTTCTAGAGGAGTAAAATCAATCCTTAAATATTATCAAAATAAAGTAGATTGAGATGATTATTTTGAACTTGTGGAAGATACACGAAGTGTCGAAATATCGTTCATTCCATAACAGTCGCACTCTTCTTATTGTCTCTTTACCTTCGGGAAATGTAACGTCAGTCCTTAAATATTATTAATAATAATAATAGTAATTATAATAATTTCAAGTTCGTGCCACAAAGGCAGCTTGAATTATATCGACCCCACCCCCAGCGTTCAGCTGTTAATTATTGACCTCGAAAACATGAAAGGCAAAGTCGACCTCGACCTCGGGGGAATTTTGAACTCACAAAGTAGCGGCGTGCGAAATACCGGTAAGCGTGATAAAAATTCTGCAATCACGCTGCCTTAACAACAAGAACAAGAACAAGAACAAGAACAACAACAACAACAACATAATAATAATAATAATAATATTAATAATAATAATAATAATAATAATAATAATAATAATAATAATAATAATAATTACAATCTTTTCTGCTATAGGTACAAGACTTTAGTACTTTACTGGTACTTGTTTTATCGACTTCGAATAGATAACAGTCAAAGTCGACCTCGGTATTTGAACTTGGAAGGTCCTTTTGGAAGGTCCTTCGAAGGTCCGCATTTTATCCGGTGTTTTAACGATTCTGTCAACTCTACGCATTTTTTTTCATTATAATAGCAATAACAAGAATGATAATATTAATACTAATAAAAATTATACATAAAATAATAATAAATATCATCAATGATAATGATACGTTTCATAATGTCAAACGAAAATATTTCAGTCGAGATAAATGTGTCCCAGTTACAATATATAAAAGCAAGAATTATTATCAGGTGTTTAATATAATCACGCAGTGAAACAACAAATAACGGGTCTTCCATAAAAAAATAGAAGCGTAAAAATGATACTAAAAAAAATATATGGAATAAAATGCGTTCCACAATTATTATATGAGGAGACATTATAATATATCATCCTGTTTCTTTCTCTCTCCATCTTTCTTTGAATGTATGTGTGTGGGTGTGAATGTGTGTCTAAGTATGTACACATGTATGTATGTATGTATATATATATATATATATATATATATATACATATACTCTTTTACTCTTTTACTTGTTTCAGTCATTTGACTGTGGCCATGCTGGAGCACCGCCTTTAGTCGAGAAAATCGACCCCAGGACTTATTCTTTGTAAGCCTAGTACTTATTCTATCGGTCTCTTTTTGCCGAACCGCCAAGTTACGGGGACGCAAACACACCAACATCGGTCGTCAAGCGAAGCTGGGGGGACAAACACAGACACACAAACATATACATACATACATATATATACATATATACGACGGGCTTCTTTCAGTTTCCGTCTACCAAATCCACTCACAAGGCTTTGGTCGGCCCGAGGCTATAGTAGAATACACTTGCCCAAGGTGACACGCAGTGGGACTGAACCCGGAACCATGTGGTTGGTAAGCAAGCTACTTACCACACAGCTACTCCTGCGCCTATATATATATATTATATATATATTATATTATATAGACATACATGTATGCAACTTATATATATATGTATATATATATACATATACATACATACATACATACGTACATACATACATACATATATACATACATATATACATACATATATACATACATATACACAAACACACAGAGACAATCTTGTGCCTATGTAAATACACATGAAAAATAATGAGGCCATTAAAACTGAAAGCAAAATATGTTATATGTTATTGGAAGCTTCTTGAAGCTTTATAAATGATTACTCGAAGGTCGAACAATTATGAAAACTGGAAACCAAGAGAACAGTTAAAATTGGATGCGTTTGAAATGCACGATTATATCTAGGTACTGTTTTACGGATAATATTAAAGTAAAACAATCTTAGTTGTCCGCATTATACACACACATACACAGAAAAAGACTCTGAGATGTGTATGGAGGGAAGCAGTAGATTTGTGGTTAGGAATATGTATTGAAAGAATAAGAATAAGTAGGTAGAATACGAAGAATTTGCTCGAATGTGTGTAAAATTACCAAGCATGCAGGGAATGTAAGGATTTCTTAAAAGCCTGCGTATTCTATTAAATCCGTAGATATAGAAAACATGGCGGAAGTGAAGTGATTCGATTTAGAAAGAAATTAGCTAAACTTTACAAAGATCGCTGTGAAAGATAAGTAAAAAATGGCGGCTAAAATTCGATTACACAAAGGAAAATATATAGATGAGTCACTGGGGTTAAAAGCATTTTGATGAAATACAATTACAAAACTGGTATTTTAAAGTGTGTCTGCGGGAACTTATTGATTCCGTTGTTTCATTTACTGCATGTGAGTTTTGAAAGGAGAAATTGCTCACTGAAGTGAGAAATGTACCGAAAATTGCTTTGATATATCATATGCATGTAAACGCATATCCTGCTTATTTCCTCAATTAATCAGTTTTAATATTTGAAAGCAGGAATCTTGTGTGACATCACACAATAATCAATACTTTCTAAAGGCAATTATTGTCGTGAAACAATACGGTTTCATGCAAGCGGTGGGATACTGTTGCTATTGATCGAACGTCATTTCAATTGAAATAATTATGTGAAGAAACAAACGTTTATAGCAAAATTTCTATTATTTCTATCTTCTGTAAAGATCTGCTGATATTTATATTTTGTCGGCAATATTCATTCTTACATTTCAACTAAAAGGTAGGTTATACTACACAATGTTTTTAGGTCCTTAACGCATTCGGAATCTTAAAGTAATATATTCACATTTGTTCTCAAACGCTTTATTTTGGCTTTCATCCTTTCGGGGTCGATACAATAAGTAGGAGTTGAGCACTGGTGTTGATGTCATCCTGTAGTCTCACCTCTACAAAAATGTAAGGATTTGTACCTGTAGTAGAAGTAGTCATTAATGAAGACAGTATAGCAAAATATTTAGCTCTCATTCATCATTTACTATTTTGAAAGCAAAGTCAGAAACAAAAATTCTCCAGTTGTGTTAAACGTAAGCTAAACCATCCATTTAACGCATAATTAGGAAAAGATTCCAAGACATGATTTTAATAAAAGAATACTTTATACATTATTATATGAAACTCGTGTTTATCACATAACAAATACTAGAAATTTACACAAGTCAATATTATTGATATTTACACCTCCGTTAATATTCATTGTGTTTTATGTAAAGCTAAAGATATCTTACATTTCGTTGGAACTGATATTAAGCTGATATGCTTTTAAGAAAATAGTCTGCGTTTTAACGATTCAAAGTAGCTAAAAATAATACAAAAAAATTACTGATTGACCCTTATGAGAATACGTTGTCCTGAACTATGAAAGAGTTTGTCCTACCTATTTTACATATTTTTGTATAATGAAATTCATGTTTTAAGCGAATGGGTTTATGGAGATAAATACCAAATTATTAGATATACTGAGAAAATATCTCACAACATTACATATACTTTTTTATGATTACGATCGTTACAAACACCGAACTGGAAAAATCGTTAAAACGCCGGACAATATGCTTAGCAGCATTTTGTCCGTCCTCGTGTTCTGAGCTCATAACCCACCCAGGTGGACTTTGCCTTTCATCGTTTCGTGGTCGATGCAATAATTACCATTGAAGCAATTGGGTCAATCATACAGACATATCGCTCCCTCTAAAATTGCTGGCCTTGTACCAAAATTATGAAACTATAATCGCAGATTTTACAAAAGCCGTCAGTTGGCAGAATCGTTACCACGCAGAAACATTTAGCAGCGTTTCGTCCGGTTCTTTCCTTCTGAATTCAAATTCCATCGAGGCCAACTTTACCTTTCATTATTTCGAGGACGATTAAATAATTACTGGGGGTAAATGTCATGCATTATCCCTTTTTGAACTGCTGGCTTGGTGTCAAAATTTAAAACAATAATCACAGCTGTTTGAAGAATAGTAGAATTACTGTTTCAGAAAGTATTTCAAAGTTTCATACAAATAAATTCTTATATTATGAAAAATGTAATGAAAATTAATTATTAATACAAAATCCAATCGTCTGTTCATTAGCTTTAAAGAAATTGTCTTATTTTATTAAATATATCAATCATTTATTTTCTAACGAAGTTATATATGTGGCATTTCAGATGGATTTAGGTATACTCATCCTGTCAGGGGTCAAGATCTACACTTATCACGTTTCGTAATTAAAATCACTACAGATTTCTTCTTTTAATTAATTTTCACTTTATGGTGAAACGATCTTGTGGGTTCTTGAAAAGAAATGCTGTAGATAAAGTGGCTCTTTTCAAAATCTTATTCGCATAACCGTTTCATAGGAACTATCACAAACTGTTTTGAGGTTTCCTGATTAACTACGAGTAAGTTTAACGGGTTTAGAGTTTGAGGGTGTAAATAGTTATATCTGACTGGGGACTCCATAAATATAGAGACATGTAAGCCATTACATCCTGTTCGCAGTAGATATTAAAGTTTACACACAGTAGTGTAGGTGAAAGAGTTTCCTTTTTTAATGAATTGATGTCTGATCTCTGTGGAGAAATGCATCTCTGTCTATCTGTCTATCTGTTTGTCTGTCTGTCTTTATATATATATATATATATATATGTAGATCGCTAGCCACTACACATTCTTTATTTTCTTTCCTTGTTTCTTTCTGTGTTCCTTTCTGTGGAAGAGCGTAGACTCGAAACGTTAAAAACTTTTCACTTCCCGAGCGTTAAACTAATATATCTGTTTGTTGTCTACACCACCTATCTTCATCTTTTGTTTTATTTTGTGTAAATCCCCCCCTATATATATATATATATATATATATATGTATATATATATATATATATATATATATATATATATATATATATATATATATATATATATCTAATAATATAGATTTAATCAAAAGATTAAATGTGGTACTTAAAATGTTTGAGGCAAAAGAATTTGGTAGGGTAAAAACCAAAAACAAAATCAAGAGATTTGGTGAATAAAATTTGAAGAAAAGCAACAAAAATTCAATAAGTTATAGCAGTACGTACGTTTCGTACAAACTTCATTTATTTATGAAGTGAGAACACATAAATAAATGAAGTTTGTACGAAACGTACGTACTGCTATAACCTATTGAATTTTTGCTGCTTTTCTTCAAATTATATATATACACACACACATATATATATATATATATATATGGTAAAGGAAAGACGGAAGATGGAAGATATGAGAACTTTTATTAATCACGTCAGTGATGATGTGCTAGATGTGCCGAAACAATTGTTGTGATTAATAAAAATTCTCGTATCTTCTATCTTCCGTTTTGCATTTAACATATACATAACGAATACTGTCAAAGTGACCGTGCTTTACCAGTAAGCTACAAGGTATAAACCAATCGTTTTATTTTATATATATATATATATATATATATATATATATATATATATATATGCGTGTGTGTATATATGTGTGCGTGTGTGTGTGCG
>NC_142932.1:119491629-119536629 GCF_046866305.1 Octopus bimaculoides | reverse complement strand
TTTGGCCGATGTGCTAATGGTTCTAACAGTTAGTCGCTTTGCACGTTTGACATAATATTAGTTTCATAGTTTTGTTCAAGGCCATCAGTTTCGGAGGAGAGAACAAATCGATTACAATTACCTCACTACTCAATTTGTAACTTTTTAATTCCGAAAGGATGAAAGGCAAAATCGACCTCAGTGGAATTTGAGCTGACAACGTAAAGAGTTGCCAACGGTTCTGTCACCCGTTCACTTTACATGTCTAACATGGCACTGATTTTGGCACAAGACCAGCAAGACCGAGAAAGGGGTGAATAGATTACATCGACTCTAGTGCTCAACTGGTACTTATTTCATCGACCCCGAAACGATGAAACGCAAAGTCGACCTTGGTGGCATTTGAACTCAAAATGTGACGACAGACGAAATGCGACTAAGAATTTTGTCCGGCGTGCTAACGTTTCTTATTCTTTTATTGCCCACAAGGGGCTAAACATAGAGGGGCAAACAAGGACAGACACAGGAATTAAGTCGATTGCATCGACCCAAGTGCATAACTGGTACTTAATTTATGGACCTCGGCGGAATTTGAACCCAGAACGTAACAGTAAACGAAATACCGCTAAGAATTTCACCCGGCGTGCTAACGTTTCTGCCAGCTCGTCGCCTTAATGTGTTACATATATTCTTTTCTACTCTAGACACAAGGCCCGAAATTTGGGGGGATGGGACAAGTCGATGAGATCGATCCCAGCATGTAACTGGTACTTAATTTATCGACCTCCGAATGGATGAAAAGCAAAGTCGACCTCGGCGAAAATTGAACACGGAACATAAAGACAGACGAAATACCTCTAAGCATTTCGCCTGGCATGCTAACGTTACTGCCAGCCCGCCGCCTTAATGTGTGTTATATATTGACTGTAATATATTGTTTAGTTTCACGAGAAAATAGCCATCTGCACTTAAGATATTTTAGATGTAATACTTTTACTTTAGATACAGGATTAGCTTGAATATTGTTTTCAACCAAGTATTTCTGATGAAGCTGACCTACCTTTACAAGTCATGGCTATCTCTTTGTATTTTCACTTAGCTTTTCTATATATTAATTCATTTAGTTGTAACACCCGTTCTATTTCTGTGTCTCATTTAACAATGCACTCGGATCAATTTATTTCATTACATATACTTGCGCTATTGTTAAACTATTTTTTACTATTTTCTCTATCTTCAACGTTGTCATCTTCATCTCCATTATCGTAATGATAGTCGCCATCAATATTATTGATGATATCTTGTGTTCTTTTTGAAGTAGTATTCTGTGAACAGCTGAATATTCAGTGATTCAGTGATTCAAAAATTAAGGAGTTCCTTTAAAAGAATGAAATTCTGTTCGTTTGGAAATGAAATCAGGGATGTTTCGACAATTTATCTTTGCGAACGAATTGTTGATCCGTGAAGTTTACGAAAGTTTCAAAATCAGATTCACGCTTTCTTTGGTAACAAACTCGTCTTTCTTATCCATTTATTGCATTACAATTACGAAAATTTCTTCTGCAGAGCATTTCCATCCCACATTTTAAAGAAGCAACTATCTGTAGAATCAACGGTATAATTGTAGTTATTATATATATATATATATATATATACACACACACACACACACACACACACACACACACAGACACACACACACACACACACACACACACACACACACACACACACACATATATATATATATATATATATAATTTTTTTCAGAATGATATAAAAATCTAAGGCTGTGAAAAATTTTAGAACATTTATAAATAGAAGGTCTTACAGCTGTTTCCGGGATTTTTTTTATATATCCTTTCATTGGAGACGGTATGAGAAAATAGTTAAGCAATATTTATTTTAGATAAGATATGAAATAGAGAGTGAAGTGGATGAATGAAAATAGGCGTGAGTCATGCAGAGATATTGCATCCGTAGATCCATTATTTAGGCAGAATGTTAGACATATAAGATTCCAATACCTTGTGATTAAGTTGCAATAGTATTTAAAAGTGGTCATTCCAAGTATAGAGTTTGTATACAATGTTATTGAATCGAGGGTTTTATTTAAAGTGACTCAAAAGTTGGGAATGTATCTGTAAGGTCAAATCGAAAACAGGAAGAGAGGAATAAAGAAAAGAAAAAGAAGAAAGAAAAAAACAAGAAAAGTGGGGGAGAGAGATAATAAAGAGCCGAAGCGAGGGAAAGTGTACTGGTCAGTGGTATTGTGTCAATTTACTTGTTTGTTTACTAAAAGGACAATAATAACAATATACAATATAAAAGCACATGTGACATATTATGTCATATCAGTAATTAAAAAATGACATCTGGTGACAGACAATGGGATAATGACTTACAACTGTTTCATTCTAGTGTTGACATACCTCATTCTATCTATATCACTCCTGGAGACTGAAGTAATTAATAGATGAAACAGATGAAATAGAGGTACATGGATGATTCTCTAGGCCCCTTCAGAGATTTTATAAAGTTCATAAGGTTAAGTTAAAATATCCAAATATAAAAATATAAAAACCGTAAAAACTCACATATATATGCATATTTTAACATATACATAGATATACATAAATAAACATAACTACATAAATAGATATATGTACATTTAAATGTACATACACAAATGTCCATACATGCATAGAAATGAATCAATTATTATTGTTATTATACATGAGGAGGACACATATATATACACACCCACACATACATACACAGCAGTATATTTGATAGATATTATCCCTTAGTGGGTTGGATTCACAAACCCTAACTTTCTTGGATATATATATATATATATATATATATATATATATATATATATATATATATATATATATATATCAACATTGTTGTACATGAACTGGCTATCAACAGAATTTAAGTTATACTGTGTATTGAATTATCAGTTTCAACGTTGTACGTGTATGGCGCAAGAATCAGAAAATAACACAATATGCTTTACATTAATAGCGAAATAATAACTTTAAAGATACTATAAATTGTTACATGTGTTTTAAATTGGCTCTATCACTAGCATGATTCAATTGGTGTGGTTTCAATTCAGTCTAAAATTCAATTAGTCTCCACATTTGCATTTTATTACAATATTATGTAAGAGAAAGTAAGTGACGGAGCGAGAGAGATAGAGATAGAAAGAGAGCATGTTTGTGAGAAAGGAGGAAGAACGAGAGAGAGAGAGAGAGAGAGAGAGAGAGAGAGAGAGAGAGAGAGAGAGAGAGAGAGAGAGAGAGAGAGAGAGAAGTGTCTATATGCTTCTTATTTATTCTTTAACAGTTAACTTTATTCCACACTAATTTTGTTTTAGTCTCTTCTCGTTTGTCAGGCTAACAGCTACCATCGTGAGCATAGGTTTATGCTTGGTAACACAATCGCATCCTGCCAATATTCTGTACACTGATCAAAATAATTGACCGACTCCAATTTCACTTTCTCTCATACCATTGAAACATCTGTTACAAATTTAAATTTTCACTTTTTAAAATTCCTTCTACCTCAGTATTTTTATGCTGAAACATGATTTTCTGTAATCAATAAGCACTTAACGTCACAAACGTCTGTTATTATACACCTAAACTCTATAGTTTCTACAACATTGTATACTTTATTTTCTTCATTGTAGAGTCCACCATAATTATTTTAGTGCATTATTACTTACAGCTCACCAACTATAATTCCTTTATGACCAAATCTTACACATTTACTACATTATTCACAGCATCATCCATTTGACTGGAAATAGATATGCTTCTCATTAAGACATTTCCTATCTGGAGATTATTTGTCCACATAACGTATTTAATTTTTCTGCTTCTTTGTGTGTGTCATATCACCGCTGGCTGCATATTTCTTTGTCATATATGACTGAAGATTATATGCTTCCTGAGCAGAATATATTTTAAGAAACTATTTGAATAATTCCAACCATCTCCTTATGGGTCAGTTTTACTAATGGGAAGATGTGTATCTTCCACATGAATGAATCTACTCAGGTTTTCTCTACCTCTATTTTGATTAGAGTTTTCCTTTCATGCTTCCGAAATTCGTATATAATATATTGTTCACAATTGTTTTCGAGTTCATACTATAATATACTATAATTTGCTCGAATGATGAAGAGCAAATATTCGAACTCTAAAATTAGTGTTACTCAAACAAGGAGGCCGTTCATTTTGTTTATTTTGTCATCAACAATACAAATCCTTCTGAGTCTATACAGGAGTTGCTACATCTCCTTACCCTAGTTGCCGACTTCCTCATTTGCGAAAGGTTATGAGTAGATAAGTTATGAAATAATTAAAATTATATCATGTCAAGGGATCTCTAAGATTGTAAAAGCTTAGTGGGTCTAAAGACATCACAGATAGATACAGTCATGCGTAACAAAACGATAAAAAAGATTATGCGAAAAATGTAGCAGAACAGAAACCGCCATGTTTGCACAATAACTTAACACAAAAGAGTTATCTTCAAAATTTAACAAGTACAACATGGGAGGAAATATGCATTAAAATGATAATATCACGGTGGTGCAAAACACCAATGTCTTCCTTATAGAACTGAGCTAAAGGTACAAGCAGAGATATGCACGAACTCTAAAACACTAAACTGATAGCATAAATGGGAAAAGCAAACTTTAATCTATTTTCAATTTAAAATATCGACTCAGAGGAAGTGAGCGGGTGGCTGTTTGAGCCATTGAACGTATATATATATATATATATATATATATATATATATATATATACATTCGTTAGATAAATTTTTTTTCACTGAAGAGCAAAGAAGCTATGAAGACTATCAACGCTCTCAGATCTGGACCCCTGTGTCTAACTGTCTAATTGTACCCTCTACTTGGGTTCCCGAGCAAAAAGATAAAGAGTTGGATATACAGCTTTAGTGCAACGGTTCCTGCCCAACTGATGGACATAATCGGCTGCGTCTTCTTTTTCTATTTATATCATTTGTTTCCGCTTTCTCGGTATAACGGAAATATGGCGTGGCAGAGTTACGTGTTTACCTCTGTTATAACAAAACGATAAGTAATGTCTCAGTGGAGCAAAACATGAAGACTTTGGACGTCAATCGTTATGGTTCGAGCAAAAGGTTAAAAGCTCGGTCGATCTCGATTTTCAGTACAAATACGTTCATGAGAAGAGACTCAATAGATCGCAGTGTGGTAGCTGCTCTACTAATAGACATGAATGTATTTGTAAAGTTATTTTCATTGTTATCAAGTGTCATTTTGAATTTATTAATAACTTTAGAGTCAGAAATATAAATAAGTCTTTTTTTCATGTTCTTCATTGGATGTACCAAAAGCGTGGTGGTCTCTCGTATAGGTTTATATGAACTCAAACTAGTTTTTACCAATGACACTGATAATGTTGTCTAAAGGTAGATACAAACATAAAACAAACAAAACTACAACGTTTAAACTGAATCACGTCATCGTCTGCTTTGAAATTAGCAACTATTTTATCATTACGATGAAACAAGACAGAGCGCTGGGCTCTAGGTAGGCGGACAGTATTAAATAACTTGTCAGAAAATATATGGTCAACTCAGTTGGCGACTTTAGGCTGTGAGTAAGCGTTTAAATATGTCAAGTCTGTTTGCTTTCTATGTCTTAATTGTTTTTTCTGTTTTGTATTCGTTACTCGTGTGAGGTTATATCGGTTTGAAATATTCTATTACATTGTCAACAATTGTATATGTTGAGCAGGTATCGTCTTAGGTTAGCTAGTGCTTCGTGGCTTAAATTTACATTTAGATCGAAACAAAATATTGTCGTGTTTCAGCATTTGGGTGGAGAGGATCTCTAAAATATCTGTATAAAGTGAAATATTTCGCTCGAATTCTTGCAGGAATTTTCGTTTTATTCGGAAATCTTCAAATATAAAGAATTAAACTCATCATTTTCATAGAATACATATTATTCGCAGAATGACTGTGTGATAAGTAGCTTGCTTACCAGCCACATGTTCCCTGGTTCAGTCTCACTGCATGGCACCTTGGGCAAGTGTCTTCTACTATAGCCTCGGGACGACCAAAGCATTGTGAGTGGACTTGGTAGACAGAAACTGGAAGCCCGTCGTATATGTATATAGATATATATACATATATATATATGTGTGTATGTGTGTGTGTGTGTATGTGTGTGTGTGTGTGTGTGTGTGTTTGTCCCCCCAGCATTGCTTGACAACCGATGCTCGTGTGTTTCCGTCCCCGTAACTTAGCGGTTCGGCAAAAGAGAACGATAAAATAAGTACTAGGCTTACAAAGAATAAGCTCTGGGGTCGATTTGGTCGACTATAAAGGCGGTGCTCCAGCATGGCCGCAGTCAAATGACTGAAACAAGTAGAAGTATTATTTTTTTTTTCGTGATGTCGCGTTTTATGCGCCCATATTTCATAGTTTTTAAGCTACACATTAGAAATACATATTTCTATTTTCAATATTTGTTTTTCTTTTTCATTTGCCGTTGATTGTGTTTTTTTTACTCATTTTGAATCCACTTGGTAACAGCTTCGCTATTGTGTGTAACCACGTAGATCCACATCATCAGCCATTATGCAATTTATTGCAGCCTTCGTATTAGATAATTGTTACAAATATTTCCTGAAAAGTTACACTTGAAAGTTTTGGTACATTTTCGATTTGGTGCACCGAAACATTTTCAATTTTAGTGCACCGAAACAATCTACTAAACTATGCAAAGCTTGCCATGTGTACATTTGCATTTGCACATGAAGGGGAGCATATATCAACAAAATAGTTACACACGCATAATCTCACAACTACATATCCACATATACACGTTCACATATATCTCCATTAATTATATATCCTGATTTAAGTGCTGAAGATATACTCACACACGCACTTACATATACATACATCCTATATATGTGTGTGTGTGTGTATATATATATATATATATATATATATATATATATATATATATATATATATATATATATAGGCGTGAGTGGATTTGGTAGACGGAAACTGAAAGAAGCCCGTCGTATATATATATATGTATATATATATGTGTGTTTGTGTGTCTGTGTTTGTCCCCCCCAACATGGCTTGACAACCGATGCTGGTGTGTTTACGTCCTCGTAACTTAGCGGTTCGGCAAAAGAGACCGATAGAATAAGTACTAGGCTTACAAAGAATAAGTCCTGGGGTCGATTTTCTCGACTATAAGGCGGTGCTCCAGCATGGCTGCAGTCAAATGACTGAAACAAGTAAAAGAGTAAAAGAGTAAAAGAATATATATATATGTATATATATATATATATATATATATATATATATATATATGATATTATATTGTATTAAATTGTATTATATTATATTTATGCAAAGTTTTTATACGGTTTTCTTTTATATATTTTTAGGTAACTGCAATGAGGATACGAATGCATCACAGTCGAAAAGCAAATTGAACGAAAACAATGTAGCTGAGCAACATCTTGATAAACGCAGCAGTGGCGAGTACAACCCACACGATCTGAAAACAATAGTTGCGGCAATTCTTGAACGACAAGAACAAGGCCAAAAACAGTCTTCTGCATTGAGATCTATGAACGAACTTGCAGGCGATCAGTACAATGGTGATGCATTATCGCGTGTAGTTCAACTTTTGAGAAGATCTATGCCTTCAGATTTCGATGATTTTGAAAGACGATTAGCACCAGTTCCAAGATTAGGGCGTCTAAAGAAGAGATCTGTGCTCAGTAACCCTAACAAAGAAGTAGATTACGATGAAATTGAAGCAAATGATAACAACGAGAGCGCTGATAATATTCTTTTCCCCCGGCAAATAACCCTCCCACGATATGGAAAAGATGAGGGATCTGACGCAGCAGATGCCGAACAATATTTGTCATCGGATTGTGAAGTCTTTGATGCCTATGGCACATGTGTGCAGTATAAAATACCAGGAGAGAATGTGAAGAGGCAAGTTAGAATGTTGAGATTAGGAAAGCGTCAGATGCATCCAATAAAAATAGATGATGAAAGTACAGGGATGGATAAAAGGTCAGAAGATTTTAACGCTGATGGAAACTCCGGTGAAAATAAACGTGCAGTCTCAATGTTGCGTCTTGGCAGAAGTTTCAATGCTGGTGGACAATCTGAAGAAAATGAAATTCCAGTTTTCGACGAAGCCAAACGAGCAGTTTCTATGTTACGGCTTGGCCGCAGTGGGCCATTCCTTGATAAACGTGCACTTTCAATGCTCCGACTTGGTCGAAGCGAATTTGATCAGGAAAACACAGCTCTCCCAATATTGTATCCAGGACAAAATGGCTTCGAAAACAACAAGCGTGCTGTTTCTATGTTGCGCCTCGGCCGCAGTATGTCGGCTGGTGATAAAAGAGCTGTGTCTATGTTACGTCTCGGTCGCAGCGGATTTGATACAATGAAGCGAGCAGTTTCAATGTTACGCCTTGGAAGAAACAGTGGATATCCATCAGAAAAACGAGCAGTGTCCATGTTGAGATTAGGACGATCAGGATCAGATGAAGATAAGAGAGCAGTGTCTATGTTGCGGTTAGGGCGTAGTGGTGCAGATATAGAAGACGAAAAGCGAGCAGTGTCGATGTTAAGGCTTGGTCGTAGTGGTGCTGATAATATGAAGAGAGCTGTTTCTATGTTAAGACTAGGTCGAAGTGGAAGTGATGATATGAACACGAAGAGGGCTGTGTCTATGTTGAGACTCGGACGAAGTGGAAATGACAATGTAGGTGAAGATAAACGTGCCGTCTCCATGTTACGACTAGGCAGAAGCGACAACAATGCAAATAATAAGCGAGCCATGGCTATGCTACGATTAGGTCGTAGTAATGACACTAGTTCAAAAGAAACCTAAATTTTGTTGAAATGAACTAATTTATGAAACCTAAAAACGAGATATATATGTGCTCATATATATATATATATGCGTGTGTGTGAGTGTGAATGTGTGTGTATATGTATGTATATATATATATATATATATATTTATATATATATATATATATATATATATATATATATATATATATATATATATATATATATATATATATATATATATATATATACATGTATATGTATCTATACATACATATATATATATACATATCTATGTATATATATATATACACATATATATACTCTGGGTATATACATATATATTTGTATATGCATAGTATATGCATATGCATAATTGCATTCGAACTTGATACACAGTCAATTTGATTAACAACAGTTTCAAAAGGAAATGGATGCGTAAACGTATAACTAAAGACCTATGACAATTACCATGCATTTGTTAGTCAACAGTATTTTTCAATAATGAAACATTAAAACTAGTTTAACAATATATATACGTATATATATATATATATATTGAAAATATGATTTCAACAAAAGGATTGGGAATAAATTGTTTGTTTATTGTTGGTGATGTTTAAAAATTTCGATTTATTATTCTTCAAATAAAAGATTACCTCCCTTCACTTCTGCTTCCTCCTAATTCCTTTCTTTCATTCTTTGATATTATCTATACTGTATAAAATGTATCTGATATTTTACTATTAATGAAAGGATTTTGTGAAGTTATTCTTATATGTGTATCATGGAATGCCATGGCATTATATTAACAGGTGTATGCTGTTCGTATAAAATGAATAATAACTATATGCCTGTTAAAAGTAGGTTCATCTACATTTAGTGTTGTCCCCAGATCAAAAGAACGAAGTAACAAAGGTAATAAAAGAAAAAATGAATATAAGGCGCAAGTGTTGTTATGTGTTAATAAATTTGCTTCCCAACCACGTTGCTCCGAGTTCATTTCCACTATGTGGCACTTTAGACAGCCGTCTTCTGCTATAGACACGAGCCGACGAAGCCTTTTGTGTTGATTTGGTGGGCGGAAACTAAAATACGTCCGTCGTGTGTGTGTGTGTGTTTGTGTGCTTGTTCCCCATCACAATCGCTTGACAACCAGTGTTGGTGTGTTTACGTCCTCGTGACGTAGCATTTCGGCAAAATAAGTAGCCTGATTTTAAAAATATTTATTCGGATCGATTTCTTTGACTAAAATTCTTGAAGGCTCTGCTCCACTATGGCTGCAGTTTAATGGCTGAAACAAGCAAAAGCGTGTGACGTCATTTCACAGACCGAATATTCATTTCAGGATCCTAATAATTCGCCTACCTTTCATCCCCAGCAATCAGATCGACAAAATCGTGTCTGCATTGGCTTCAAACATTTCCAGCAGTTCAGACAAGGCTTGCACGTTTCTCACCTTCAAACCGAATGTCAAATACGGAGATACATACAAGTCTTCAGCACAATGGAAAACTGGCACTAATTGAACTCATCCATCCTTACTTGCCTGGTCGCATGATTCTGTTCGGTCAATCGCTGCGACTTGTTTCAGGGGTTGAGCTGGAGGTCAATCCATTTACATACACTAACATGAAAAGAATTTCTGTGAATTTCGGATGACCTTCACACTTTTGTCAGGGCATCATTGCAGCAGGTCTTTTCTGGATAAAAACTGTTATTTCTCTGGAATGGTGAAGAACCGAATGAGTATTTAGAATGTAAGAATAGAAGAATAGGCATTCTTTTATCACGTGTCATTTGAACGATCAACATTAGTTACTAAGAAGTTATGCCCATTTCTGCATTACAGTCGGTTCAATGCCTCGGTGTGCATGGATATACATTTATACACTTATATGTATGTGTTTGCGTGTATATATATATATATATATATATATATATATATATATATATATATATATATATATATATATATATATATATATATATATATATATATATATATATATAAATATATATGTATGTATATGTATATATATATATATATAAAAATATACGTATGTATATGTATATATATATATGTGTATGTGTGTATATGTATGTGTGTGTGTTTTTGTGTTTGCATTTCCAAATACTCTCTAGTTTATCGCAGAATGCGTCAGTTTACCGTAAAACAGTTATATATTAGAAACTAAAGATAATACATAATCAAGCAATCTGGCGCAGTGAATCATGTCTTGACTGTATGATTTTTTTTTTCGCTTGCTTCATCCAAATTGATTCTGCAATAATTATTCCTGTCTTTATAGCTATGCAATATTGTTTGTAGTCAGTGAATTTCTTTTACCATGCAGTCTCAATCATGTTAGCCGTTTCATTAACATGTTTAATCACATTCTTACAACAGTCTCTGCGCGCCCTCTTCAGAGGCTTTCACATCTCAGCGGTTACAAAGTACAGGTCTGTGTCTATGAATCAACGAGTACTTTACTGAGTATTCCGTCCATTGAGAATAATATGACGGAATTAAGGAACTGTAGATATCATCTGTTATACCGTACATAACTTTAGTCAATACAGTAGCAATGTGGGAGACCTATTTACGCCGCTGTCACTTCCTAGTTTGTCTGACGCAACTGTGCCAAGCTGGTGCAGAGTTAAAAACAGGAGAAGCAAGTAGTATTGGTAGCTGCTTCAAGGTATTCACCTCAACAGCACGGTACAGTTCAGAAGAGTTTAGGTTACTGCCATTCGACTCTTTTGACTCTTTTTGGCACATCCGTCCGACAGACAACTTTTACGTGGCAGGTGTCAATATATATATAATCAGTGAGGTAGCCATCCCACTTCATATCCAGTGTACATATTACATATGCAATGCTGACCTTGTGGTTAAGTATGTAGTGTAACAAATGCCACAACTTTGATCAAATATGATACTAAGAGTAAAATTGTTTTTCAGAAAGCAGGAAAACAGTCTTTGTTAAAATGTTCAGGTCGATTAGAAATTGTCACTGCAATTACGATTTAAATTCTCGAAAATTTCCTACAACACGATCCTATGTTTGGTAGTCCTTATATTAAAAACAGTGAAACTGAAGAATATTTATAACAACCGCTCAACTTTTCTTCAATAAATATAGAAGTATTATATGGCCAAAATCTCTAATTAAATTCATAGACAAATCCTTGATTCTTTTCTTCAATTCCAGAACTGCAAAATTCTGCATCTTCATTGTTTTACTGTATGTGAAGAATCAAAAACAAAATCACGAGTGTCACGAAGTCAATCGTAAATTATTGAATATGTTATGAGTATATTGATGATGTAGTTAGGTACAACACAGCAAGATTAAACACATTTCTGGCAGCTGGTACGCAAATTTTAGTAATTTGTAAGGACACTGTATTTATTTATGTGACCATAATATACCATAAAGTATAAGCAAAACTGTTATATCCAATAATGTTAGACCTCTATATTTAGTGGCTATTTAAGCAATTGGTTCGTGGATGGTTAATGGGCTGGATGGATACTGATGAAGGTACAAGATGTCCTGAAATATGCATATATACCCATTACCCATTTTTCATTTTCCATCTCATTATTGTTTACATTAGACGTATTCGGATACGAAACGTCGTAATAAATCAGTATTGGATGTAATTTCTACAGAAATTCTGTAGAGATAACCTCACCAGTAAGACTTGGTTCAGAGATATAAATGAATGAATCGAAACCGTACTTCCTTTCCACGGTAATGATTTTGTCGACCCTTGAACCGTAAAGTGTAAACAAACGAAGGCATGGATGTTTAGGAAGAAGCTTGGTTCCCAACCACATGGCTCCGGAATCAGCCCCACTGCGTGGCACCTTGGGCAAGTGTCCTCTACTGTAGTCTTGGCCCGACCAAAGTTTTGTGAATGGATTTGGTAAACGGAAACTAAAAGAAATCCGCCTTGTGCGTGTGTGTGAGGGGGTTGTGTTTGTATTTGCCCTACCACTACCATCACCTGACAACCGATGTCGGTGTGTTTATGTCCCCAAATCTTAGCGGTTCTGCAAAAGAGACCGATAAAATAAGTATTAGGCTTACAAAGAATAAGTCCTGGGTTCGATTTGTCCAACTAAAGGCGGTGCGTCAGCATGGCCGCAGTTAAATGCCTGAAACGTATAAAAGAGTAAGAGAGTAAACGTAACTAGTCAGAGCACTGTATTAATTCTTTTCAAGCGTACTTTTGTTTTGAATTTCTTGAGAACACCAACTATCTTTAGTTTATCGCAGAATCCGTCAGTTTACCGTAAAACAGTTACATATTAGAAGCTAAAGATATTACATAATCAATTAAGTATTAAAAGCTAAAGATTGTAATATATTCGATTTAATATTATTAATTCTTCCAAAGTCATCTGCGTCAGACTATGTGCCGTTGAATGTAGAGCAGGACACTAAACCACAGCTTATAGGGGGGCGCTAATGAAATTGCTAGGATTCCAAATTACTTGGTTATTCGCATTCTATATACTAAATTTTAATTACGTATATTTAAGAGAAGGATTATATAGGGATAATTGCTTTCTCCTACTGAAACCCGGAATTTAAAGAGCTCAAAATGGATCTACATCTCTTTAAACATTGTGGATTTACCATTACTAGAACATCAAATGTTAATTCGGTTACCTTCTTAAATGGAATCCTTAACCAAACCACCTGTAGCAAGTGAAATGAAACACTTAAATGCTATATGAATAAACTAAACATTTAGGAAATATTCAAAGTGATTTAGCTAATATTGAAATATTTAACGTAGCTGTAACGAATATATTTATAGCCATTTTGTTACTTATGGTAGGATTCTAAATAGAAGTATATTTAATATGAAAATTGAACAGAATGAAGAAGATACCACGTTTACGGGTTTATTCCATACAACCAATTGCAGATGTATAATTAGGGTTGAAATCCTCTTTCATTTTCTCAACAAACAGTTCACACAAATTATAATGAGAGAATTTTAATAAATGTATAGGATAATGTTAATCCTTCATATCCAGCTATTCTTTTTTTTTTCAGTCATTTGACTGCGGCCATGCTGGAGCACCGCCGCCGTTAGACGAACAAATCGATACCCCAGGACTTATTCTTTTTAAGCCTAGTACTTATTCTATCGTGGGAGGCGCAATGGCCCAATGGTTAACGCAGCGAGCTCACGGTCGGAGGATCGCGGTTTCGATTCCCAGACCAGGCGTTGTGTGTGTTTATTGAGCGAAAACACCTAAAAGCTCCACGAGGCTCCGGCAGGGGATGGTAGCGACCTCTGTTGAACTCTTTCGCCCCAACTTTCTCTCACTCTTTCTTCTTGTTTCTTGAGTAACGCTGCGATAGACTGGCGTCCCGTCCAGCTTGGGCTGAGGGGACACATACGCCATAGAAACCGACAAACCGGGCGCATGAGCCTGGCTAGGCTTTAAAAGGGCGCATAATAAAAAATAAAAATAAAGTAACTTATTCTATCGGTTTCTTTTGCCGAACCGCTAGGTTACGGGACGTAAACTTACCAGCATCGGTTGTCAAACGATGGTGGTGGGGGTACAAACACAGACACACAAATACATACGTACATACATACAACAGGATTCTTTCAGTTGCCGTCTACCAAATCCACTCACATGGCTTTGGTCAGCCCTAGGCTATAATAGAAAACACTTGCCCAAGTTGCCACACAGTGGAGCTGAACCAAAAACCATGTGGTTGGGAAGCAAGCTTCTTACTACACAGCCACTACTGTGCCTATATAATATGTATATACAGTATGTAGTTGAAATGTAGCCACAACATAAACTTATCTGAGTTAAGAAATTCCTCAGATACACTAACTCAATCACTATTTATCAACTCGCTTATCTACATTTAACCTTATAGAACTCACATCTAATTTGTCAATTCTATTAAACGTTCTCGCTTGCATGCTATATTCGGTCCGAGAAATATTTTCTGTGGCATAAACAAATTATATTCTTCATCAACCTATATCCTATTTATAAGAAGCATTTCCGTTGAAACCTATATGATCTTTATGTGAATCAAAACTATTAAAACACGTCAAAACGTTGACATACATTAATATAATTCTTCTACTCTCTTCATTACAATTTAGTATGTTAACCTCTACGACTTATTGCCATAATTTCATTGACTGCACACTGTAGGTCAGAAATAGCATTCTTTTCTCCAGAATCTCTTGTAGTTTACAAGCAACACATCTCTTAATGGAAAACTCTCCTATAATTCAGGATTCTATTCTTAAGCCTTTCCATACTTTCATTCTCACGTGTTATATTTAAGCGTATAATCTAGCGCATTCTTTAGCTTGCAGGCAATCTTACCATATTTTTACTGCTTGTGGAGCTTATTTGTCTAGCAAATATTTTCATTCTATTTTTCTCTCAGAGGATTTAACCAGTATTTTTCGTAAATAATTATCATGTCTACTTAATATTATATAATACTAGCTGTCTATACTTTCACACAATAATGTTTTAACCTAGACGGCGAGCTGGCAGAAACGTTAACACGCTGTGCGAAATGCTTAGTGGTATTTCGTCTGTCTATGCGTTTTGAGTTCAAATTCCGCCGAGTTCGACTCCGTCTATCATCCTTTTGGGGTCAATAATTTATGTACCAGTTGCGTACTGGGGTCGATCTAATCGACTGGCCCCCTCCCCAAAAATTTCGGGCCCTGTGCCTAGAGTAGAAAAGAATAATATTTAAGCCTGGAATACATTTTTTATAATTTGCATATTTTTAAGATATGCAAATTTTAGCAACTACTTACATACCGCTACGGATATATGCAACACTTCGAAGACGAGATCAACATTTAACTAGTTTTTGATTTTATATGTATTTTAAAATCTTAATATTCCTTCTTATTCAACATTTAGATCGGCATTTTCTTTCTCTTGCAATAAATACTTTAAGCAAATATAATTCAATTTCCTTGTCGTTTTCCCAACAAGTTCTAGAGATTTTAGTATTTTTGAACAAGTTATTTTTTAAATACATAAAGGTTTTAGAATTTCGTATTAGTTGCCATTTAATTACAGGCAAAGAGATTTAAAAGTAAATTTTCATATTAACAGCGTGTTTCAAAAGATTTTAAACTGCGTTGCCGTTTACAGCGATTCTCACTTTGCGTATATTTGAGTAAGACCATATTACAGTGTACATTTTAGTTTACCTGTGACTGCATATGCGTATGAACGTATGTATGCAACCATGTTATAGTCTTTTTACTCTTCTACTTAAAAGGTGTTACTGTATATGTATACAGTAATCCCCCCTCGACTATCGGCGAGTGTTACGCTCCAAAACTCCCCGCGATATGTGAAAATCCGCGAAGTAGAAACAGTACTGTACTATACATATATTTTCCTTATTACGTTTATAATTTGTATATATTTATTATATTATAAATGCAAAACGACACCACGGAGTAATCGACGTAAGCTTAAATAATAAACCGCGATAGGTGAACCGCGATAGGGGAACCGCGATAGGTGAACCGCGATAGGTGAACCGCGATAGGTGAACCGCGATATGGCGTGGGATTACTGTACATACTTACTTACATACACATATATATATATATATATGTATATATATATATATATATGTATATATATATATATATATATATGTATATATGTATATATATATATATATATATATATATATCTATATATATAGTGGCTTAGTGGTTAGGGCATTCGGCTCACAATCGTAAGGTCGTGAGTTCAATTCCTGGCGACGCCTTCTGTTCTTGTGCAAGACGCTACATTTCACGTTGCTCCTGTTCACTCAGCTGTATTTCAAACGGCAAGCCTTGTCACACTCTGTGCCACGCTGAATCTCCCTGAGAAGTACGTTAAGGGTACACGTGTATGTGAAGTGCAGAGCCACGTTGACGTTTGAATTTCACGAGAAAGCTGTTCCGCTGATCGTATCAACTGGGACCGTCGTAACTGTCGGAGTGCCTCTCCCTCCCTCTCTCTCTCTGTCTCTCTGTGTACATATATATACTTCTAAACAAGAATATTGACAGTAACATCGAAGTTTCGGTCACTTATGCCATTATCGTCCTGCAATGTATTGAAGTTAATCTTGCTTTCATATAATCTCTGTTGGGCTAAAATCTTCCTTAACTATGTGAGTTAGAAACCAATGGAAATTATGTCTTTTGGTGGATTGTTATGGACTGGTGTTTTGGAGATATTTTTATTCATTAAATTTGTGGTTATGCTCTTTAGAATTTATTCATGTATGAAGCAAGTGTGTATGTTTTGGTGTGTCCCATTATTAGGTGCTAACCGGTATATATATATATATATATATATATATATATATATATATATATATATATATATATATATATATATATATATATATATATATATATATATAAATTATTTAAAATTATAATACAGGGTATCAAGAGATACCACCACGCTGAAAAAATAGCAACATGTATTTGTATTTATGTACTGGAGTATATTCCACTGATGAAGGCAGAACATTATTATTTATGCAAAGCCAGAAATCCAGGATTTGGAATTATCTTATTTTTACTGGTTCATTTGGTCTTCGTCTTCGCTAATCGTGCCATACGGACATTTATTGTGGTTTTAGAGTCAGGATTTGACTGCTATTTTTTCAGCGTGGTGGTATCTCTTGATACCCTGTATTATAATTTTAAATAATTATTACCTTTGATGGTTTTTATTCCCATGCTGACCACTTGATAAGATAAATATTTTAAATATCGATCTTATCCTTATTTATATAAATATTTATATAAATATATATATATATATATATATATATATATATATATATATATATATATATATATATATATATATATATATATATATAATCAAGAGATTTGGTGAATAAATTCAACAAATCTCTTGATTTTGTTTTTGGTTTTTACCCTACCAAATTCTGGTGCCTCAAACATTTTAAGTACCACATTTAATCTTTTGATTAAAACTATATTATATATATATATATATATATATATATATATATATATATATATATATAGCATCACTTGTAACTCACAAAGGCAAAAACAAGAAGAAAAAACAATGAAAACTAACCATTCCGAAGATTAACCGTAGACGCGTTACTGGATTATGAGTGATACTCAATTTCCTTCATCAATACGGTATTCCAGCAGTAAATTCGACTATGCTAGCAAACTTTGCAAGCATGAACGAGTAACATTCCACATCGACACAGATCTGAAAGCATAACCGAATCCACCTCGGTCAGCCAGTCCAACTGTCCTTCCTTCAAGAAATTACCATGTGCGCGACAAGTGATACCGCAGAGAATCTGCGCATACTAACAGGGAGTGAATAATTATTACAAATTAAAAGGGTAAAGGATTATCAATTTATTAATTCATTAATAAATCAACAATTAATAATTAATAATTTTTACCAAGCCCATCGGTATGTAAGCACCATTTTTGGTGGAGAACTTATTTAAAAGTTCATATATATTTATAAACATAATTAAGGGATCAGCAAATATTTGCTTCACCATATACCGAAGTTCAGAAACTGCAGCTAAATTTGTAATATATATATATATATATACATATATATATATATATATATATATATATATATATAATTTCGAATTATAATTTATACTAATTTTCTATTTTCCTCAATTGAATTCAGCATCTACGAGATATCTAGGCACAAGCTTAAACAATTTTAGTAAACTATCCACGTCGTGGTATTTCCAAGTATCACTTTATTCGTAAAACTGACTTTACATCAATTTCTTTTGAAATACATTTCCTCCTTATCAGGCGTATCCTCTTCTGCTCACACTTCTTCAATCGACCTGCAGGCATTTTTCATAGTTCAAGTCTAGCAACATAAATTTTCCATTATTTACCGAGTTTATCTTAAACCCTGCCATCTTTCATTACTTCTCTTTTAATTACCTCCGCCTTCGCTAAGGCGGAGGTATTATTTTCAGTCGTGTTTGCTTGTCCGTGGACAAAATACTTCAAGAACCGCTGGATGGATTTGGTTGAAACTTTCAGAGACGTTTGCCTCATACCTGGCACGATCTCATTAGATTTTGTGGTCGAGGCGTCTTTTTTTACTTAATTTTTGAGAGTGGTGAGGTTCATTTTTAGTATTCTAGTTTGTTTGAGCAGTCGAATTTATTTCAGATATTCTCATTTTAAAAATCATCTGTGTTATCGTTGAGAAGACATTGGTGATGCCTTGGCGGATATTTGCATTCTCTGAGTGCCCTTGTTTCCTTTCCTTCGGTCCATCTTTCGTTCTTTCTTTCGTTCATCCAAGTTTTTTTGTTCTTTGTTTCTTAAACCCTTTCTTTGTTTTCTCTACCATTGTTAGAGCTCGTATCTCCCGACTAGAGATTTTGCAAGGAGACTCTTATCAAAATTAAACCTATGCGATTCTAGACATTGTGTTCTGTTATTAATTGCAAATTCGTCCATTTGTACAATCGGAGCTAATTCCCTCTCTTTTCTGCCTGTCGTATGTCTCTCTCTCTCTCATTACACACACACACACACACATACAGCGGCAGCTGGCAGAAACGTTAGCGCTCCGGGCGAAATGCTTAGCGGTATTTCGTCTGTCTCTACGTCCTGAGCTCAAATCCCACAGAGGTCGACTTTGTCTTTCATCCTATCTGGGTCGATTAAATAAGTACCAGTTACGCACTGTGGTCGATATAATCGACTTAATCCGTTTGTCTATCCTTCTTTATCCCCTCTGTGTGTAGCCCCTTGTGGGTAGTAAATAAATAACACACACACACACACACACACACACACACACACACACACACACACACACACACGCACACACACACACACACTCTCAACGTTCAGCATTCCAATGGACATTACCTTTATGAAATGGCGTCTGGAGATCATAAACGTTTATGCTCATTCTTAAATTATTATTCTCTTGAAAGAGGTAAAATCAATAACGTCGCACGCAGTTCAATTTATCATCATAGTACTTCAGTATTCTTTTCCCAATATATCGTATACCCAGTCAACACAACAAACCCAGCGGTTTCTTATACGCCCTGTATATTGCAGCAGCTAATTTGATTTTATACTTGCTAAAGATTTACCATTAGCTTTCTTTTTTCATTGTTTCTTCTTTCACAAAGGCCTTATTAGATTTGTTATAAAGGCAGCGAAATGACAGAATCAATAACTCATCGTATAAAACTTTTAGTGGCATTTCTTCCTATTTGTTATATTCTTAGCATATATTGCATCGTGGTCGATTTTTTCTCTTACTCCTTTTGGGGCGTTAAAATGAGTACGAGTCAGTTACTGAGTTTAGAGTAACTGCATCTCGTTTCCCCTCTAAGAACATTACTGTCCTTGTGTCTAATCTCAGTATATGATAGATGGATATTCTTTTATTCTGTTACTAGTTTCAGTCATTTGACTGCGGCCATGCTGGAGCACCGCCTTTAGTCAAACAAAACAACCCCAGGACTTATTATTTGTAATACAGTTCTATATGCCCACGGGCTTATGGCGTAGTGGTTAAGAGCGCTAACTAAGAGGGCTACTAACCCCAAGATTCTGAGTTCGATTATAGGTAGTGACATGAATAATAATAATAATAATAATAATAATAATAATAATAATAAGAAGAAGAAGAAGAAGAAGAAGAAGAAGAAGAAGAAGAAGAAGGAGAAGATCAACAAATACCTTAGGAATGAGAACCCAGGTTCGAAATTTCCCCAAGACACCTGGTGAAGGCTGGAGGGTATATCAGCCGAATCGTTGTGTTAACAACAAACAAGATGAGGACAAATATCCATCAAATGTAAATAATGTATCATTCTTTGTAAGCCTAGTACTTATCCCATCGGTGTCTTTGCCCAACCGCTAGGTTACGGGGACGTAAACACACCACCATCGGTTGTCAAGTGAAGGTAGTGAACACACACACACCACACACACATCACACACACACACACACACACACACATATATATCCGACGGGCTTCTTTCAGTTTCCGTCTACCAAATCCACTCACTAGGCTTTGGTTGGCCCGAGGCTATAGTAAAAGACACTTGCCCAAGGCACCACGCAGTGGGACTGAACCTAGAACTATGTGGTTGGTAAGGAAGCTATTTACCACAAAGCCGCTCCTGCGCCTATGTTGAGATATTCTAAATATACTTGTAAGCATAACCAAGATGGTGATTGTAATGGTTTGAAGGTCTGTAAGACATCAATAACTAACTTGCACGAAAGCAACAACCCCAGTATAGAGAGATCTACTTCCCCTTCCAACTATTGTAATTCATTTCAGAGACTTTTATCTTATTTTATTTTCTAGTAAGAATGAAAATGGAAGAAGATATATAATGTAAATGATTAAAGAGCACCGTCCCATCGATTCATTTTCAAAAGCTCCACCTTATAACTTCAAATTATTTAAAAAAAACGGAACATAGATTCCTCCTCGGTCCCAGCATTCTTAGTTTAGAAGAAAAAAAAAATAACCACTTCAGCCTACTGGTTCTTTATATGAAGGGTTTTCATTCTTAATATATCACAGCGTTCGAGAATGCTGAGATAGCAATAAGTGTAACTAATTTAAGCAAGAAACCAATTTTAGTACTAAAACAACTATTTTTCACTCAAGTTTCATTTGAAAAGCTGAAAGGAGAGAAATATCCCGCGGTCAGATTTTCTATTACTAATATGATAAAATCTCTATATTCTTGATATATTATTTACTTATCTCTCTTATTTTTATTTATACAAATTCATTTCTTATTTCCCTGAACTCAGTGTTAATCCTTCGAATAAACTATGTCGCTATGGTCGTCATAACATCTATCATTTAAAGTTAGATAATTGTTTGTTTATGAGACGGAACATGATTTTCGCTTATTGGTGAAAATGTGTTGCTTGTAAAGCTAAACTGTTTCTATAGTCGCTACTATATTCGTAACGTTCAATCTCACTTTCGATTGTATTCTATTTTTTATTACTTTTCGATAAAGTTCAGTGTTATATTATTGTTTGGAGCATCATAATTAGTCATTGCTCTCATCATAGTTGCTACTTAATAAATAAATATTTTATTGCTAGCATCTACATAAACATTGGCTTCAAATTTTGACTAGCAAGTTCGGAGAATGGGTTAAGTCGATTATATCGACACCAGTGCTCAACTGGCATTTATATGATCGATCCCTAAAGAAAGTAAGCAAAACCGACCTCGGCGGAGCTTGAATTCAGACCGTAAAGACAGACGAAATGCTACTAAGCATTTCATCCGGCATGCTAATTATTCTGCCAGCTTGCCTTAGAATCTAGATTAATATTAAATTTTAGGTTCTGACTCTTGTAAATGGGTAAATTTCTTCAGTTATTTTTTTCCTTTAAATGACATCCATTGCCCATTCGCGAAAAATACAAAAAAACTCATCGTAATTGTTGTTGTTGTTGGCACTCCGTCGCTTACGACGTCGAGGGTTCCAGTTGATCCGATCAACGGAACATCCAGCTCGTGAAATTAACGTGCAAGTGGCTGAGCACTCCACAGACACGTGTACCCTTAACGTAGTTCTCGGGGATATTCAGCGTGACACAGTGTGACAAGGTTGACCCTTTGAATTACAGGCACAACAAACACAGGAAGTAAGAGTGAGAGAAAGTTGTGGTGGAAGAGTACAGCAGGGTTCGCCACCATCCCCTGCCGGAGCTTCGCGGAGCTTTTACGTGTTTTCGCTCAGACAACGCCCGGTCTGAGAATCGAAACCGCGATCCTATGACCGCGAGTCCGCTGCCCTAACCACTGGGCCATTGCGCCTCCACCATCGTAATTGTAGTTCGGCTTTAATCTGGCAATCATAGCTTGACTATGCTTTGATTAGACCGGAAGTTATCATATTGCTTCAATTTTACATTTTAATATAAAGTCACTTCCGACGAGAGGCAGGTTAGCAATAGTAGATACTTCAAGCAAACATTTAGTTCATTGAAAAGGAACAGGAAAAGAAAATTTATTGTGAAGCTGCCTTAGAAAGCATAAAACGACCAGCAAAATACCGAAAAATTATTAGTATTATATTAAATAGAGAAATAAGGAAGGAGAGTGTTTGATGAGACAGGGAAGAGAAAGGGACTAATAATGTAAAACCTCATGGGTATTAAATCTTAACAGCGTGATGAATAAGTGAAGAATGTTCACGAGAACAATGACTATTCAATGCATGATAGTATAAATATGTGATGTTGTGGCTCAGCTGCCGAAACAAGACCAACAATAATAGAAAATAGACAACTGAGGAAAGGAATACCAGCTGGCACATAATAGACTCATAAAATTAGATTAACACCACATTCAAAATAAAGATACTCAGATTTAGAACAGCTGGTTAAACATAGATATTATGATCATGAGAATCAAGATCGTTTCTGAAAAATCCTATAAACCATAAAGCAGAAAGCTCAGAAAAGAAACACGGCCAACCATATAGATAGGAATGTCATCAGTTTCCATAATGGTTAGTAAAACGAAGGTTAGTTTTCTAGAGTTAAATTTGTACAAGCACAAGGCATATCAATCAGTCATCGATCGACCGTCAAATTGAAGGGAACCGAAATTTTTCACCCATTTCAAGATTCAATTTTCTAAATTATGTCTGAATACAATTATCATGAACAAAGATTGTATAGTTAGACACATACATTAAGCAGAAAGTCATTACCAAAATGGGAGGAAAGAGAAAACTTTTAGGAAATATACAAGAAAGCTAAGAAGCTAAGATCATTATATCGTAGCAACATGTTTGTTGCTGTATTTAACCAAGGACAATCGGAGGTATAGATACAAAACCATTACATGGCATCGCAAACATAATATGCTACAGAGCTGGTATAGCATCAGAGCCGCATCTACCAGTGATATACACATATTCGGGCTTCTAACTATTTGTCTCAGAAAGAATAGTTAAGATAAGGCTAGTACTATGGGCTAGAGCGAAAATATTGACAACACACTATTGACAAATGACTAAATTTGTAAACATAGATTTTACTCGAGAAGTTGAAAGAGACCAGAGTGAGAATTCCGAAAGAGAAAATATTTGCAAGTATCTATACCCCTCTAAACTTTGGAGAGGAGTACTATGCTGGAAAATGGGTAAACCCATGTAAACCTAAATTAAATAATGACCCCTAAAAACAATACCAGTGTTTCTTTTATCCTAACACAACCACTAGTGCTTTTTCATCCAGTGCTTATGACGTTGCGTCTTCTTGCATTCTGCTATACTCAACCGCCAGTTAATAATCCTGAATTTCAATGTTGATTGAGTTTCTGTCAGTGGTATATCGTTCATTCCAGTTTCTGGTTGCCGGGGCCACCCCGACACATGGACTCAGCTAATGCGGGTTCATCATGCAATGAAATAATGGCTAAGATCATTATACACTGTTTGTATTTCCTATTTAGTTTACGATAATTTTAAACTCCTCTACCTTAAATGTTTAGTTTAGAAATTTATTATTAACATGTCTAGTGTTGACATTTTAATTAATTTCTTTTTACTTCCCTCCTCATGTATTGAAACCGTCACGTAATTTATGAGGTACACAACAAACACCCATACAACTCAATTGTCAGGCTGTTACTTCTATTATTACTATTGATTTTATTTCGTATTTGAACGATTAACTGTTCGACCAAAATATTTAACATATGAGTTTGAAAAACTAGTAAATAACGGCTGATCGATAACTTGGTTACCGGAGTAACTAACCCATTAACTAACAATAAAAATAAAGGAGCGAACCAGTGCTTGAGTTTATTATTACCGGCATAATGCCCATCCCAAGGTTCAATAGTACTATTGTATTTAGCCTCGAAGAAACACCTTACACCATTTCTTTCATCTTCATATCCTAGAATTCTACCCTTGGACCTATTTTCTTTTAAGCTCGTCATGTGAGCTCACCAAACATTTTGTGGGTAAAATAGTTCAAGTTGCTTATCAACATACTAGCCATTTTAGTTTGGAATGCCTATATAGCCTACTATATTCTCTGTAATAACAATTCATAGTTTCTACTTACGCAGAATTATAAAGCATTACCTTCCGTTCAAAAATGCGCAGATTAATTAGACAATACAACATTATGAGAATATCTTTGTGCTAAATATTAATAGACTAGAGTACATTAGCAGGTCGGAAGCAACCTCGCTAATGTTATGCTTAGTCAAAACTAATCGTAGGCTTTTCTTTTGGTGTGGAAGGTGTTTATAAGCCATTTAAGAAACACACAAAAACCGTTAGATTCACTTAATTTAAATTTAATTTGCTAAGATATTTTCGTCGCTTTGAAACCGCGACCGATTCAATGACAAAATTCATGGTGCTGCATCTCGGAATTTTGTCAGTGAGCAGGTCGCGGTCTCAAAGCGACGAAAATATTTTGGCAAATCAAATTTAAATGTTAAAGTGAATCTAATGGTTTTTGTGTGTTTCTTAAATGGCTTATAAACACCTTCCACGCTGCAATTGTTTTCGTTTCAGCACACGATCTCAGATCAGGTCGCTTGCTATGCAAGTACATCTCCGTAATTTCTTTTGGTGCTTTCAGTGAAATAAATGGATACTTTTATCTGTTGAAGCAATTCAATTGAAACCATAACGACTTCAGTGAAGGGGGTAGAATATGAAGAGGCAGCAGATAGCGGGATGGGGGAAGAGATGATATATAACAATGCTGGTAGTAAGTTTATCAACAATGTCAGTACACACACACACACACACGCACACACACACGCACACACACACACACACACACACACACACACACACACACACACACACACACACACACACACACACACACACACACCACTACCCCCACACAAATAAAATAAAAATAGACGGAAAGACAATTTCGGTGTTTTACTTGTCTAACAATAAATTGATATGAGAACGTGTATTAAAACTAAAGGAACTCCATCATGACGAAAAGAATGTGATAACACACAGAACTTTTAAATTCAGTTTAAATTTACTTCCTGAAGCGTCGCAGTTTTTGTCGTACAAATGTAAACTGGTCTGCGGCACAGTTTAAGGTGAGTCGAAGAAGTAATTCGGCGGGGACCGGGTTGTAGAAGAGCAATGAAAATTTTGACACCTTGTGAAATACATTTAAATTAAAAATGAATTTAAAAGATTTGTGTGTTATTAAATGCCTCTTCCACTGAGTAATTATGACAGGCAATAAATCAGCGTTAGATTTGCGGATACAATAAATACGTGCGTGTAATTATTTTAATTGAAAAAGAGATGTTTGTGTATGTTTATTTATTTTTATAAAATTATTTTAATTAAAATAATTACACACACGAATTATTTTCATAATTCACTCTTGACTTCGGAAATCAAGACCGTCGCTTCCTCACGATTGACCGTTGACTGAACACTATTCAATTTTTTTTCTCCGTGTTTTTCTCCTTGTCTCCGTATTCTTTCTGTTGAAGAGCGTAGCTCGAAACGTCAAAGACTTTCCGTATTCCCGAGCGTCATACTAATATATACTTTTGTTATTTACACCACCTGTCCTCGTCTGTTGTTATTTTTTGTATATTCTCCCATATATATATATATAGTTCTAACAAATGTTACCAGTTCAATCTAGGGATGAAAATACGCATAAAATTATTTAGATGGTTGGATACATCTCTACTGGTTATATCATTACCTAATAATCAGGGTTAAATTCAGTGTTATAATTTAGGTCTTAGCTCGAACTTTGCACCCACATACTGACTGATAACAGGCATAAATAGAACAATTGTAATTCGTTCGAGGCCCAGGCACATAAAACACAGGATCTGACCCTCCTGTAATTTTGTTCCTTCTTATTTTACTCAAAAAACAAGATCGGGGATCTGCACAAATATATATTTATGATATAGCATATGTATGCGAATACCCAGCACACCAGATACATATATTATAAGAAATGTGATATTCCTGCGCAATAGTGTTAGCATGTATGCGCATGTGTAGAAAACTATTGTTATTTACTTCAAGCTTTCTTTGTAGAGAATGTTCATTTGAGACCGATTCCACGAAGCTGTAAACGAATTTCTTCGAATTAAAAACAACGTTCAATTTTCTATCAAAATTATAAATGCATCTTCTATTTAACAAATTTGATAATAATAATAATAATAATAATAATAATAATAATAATAATAATAATAATAATAATAATAATAATCCTTTCTATTATAGGCACAAGGCCGGAAATTTTGGGGAGAGGGGGTCCAGTCGATTAGATCAACCCCAGTACGCAGCTGGTACTTAACTTATCGACCCCGAAAGGATGAAAGGCATCAAAAAGACGACATGACAATGTGGAAAGAATGATCCATTGGGAGTTCTGCGGAAATCACTACCTACAAAGAGCAAAACACGTGGTATGACCAAATCCTATAAGGAGTCACTGAGATTTAAGACTGCAGTATCTTGTGGGATGCAATGATTCGCAGAATGTGACTAGCAGTTCAGACATCAGAAATCTGACATTGTTGTGACGAACAAATAAAGGGAAAACTTGCATGATAATCGACATTGCATGTCTCAGTGAAAACCAGATCAAAGAAAGAAAAGATGAGGTGAAAAACTATGACGATTTGAAATGGGAAATACGAAGGCTGTGGACAATGAAAAGAGTGGGTGTGATACCAGTAGTAATTGGCGCGCTTGAAAGGTTCAGCTCTCAACTACCAACATGTCTCAGAAAGACTGGAACAAATTTAAAGATAGAATAGCTACAAAAATCATCGTTGCTTGGAGCTGCAACTGTTTTCTGCAGGGTTCTTGAAGTATGATTAGTAAACATGACATGATCAGTGACCTTAGTGTGCTGGCTGTAGACAGCTAACGCTTTCCATCATATTCAGCCAAATAATATGAGAGTTTTCATTAAAAAAAGGATATAATAATAATGAGCTAAAGGAGAGAGAAAGGAAGTCAAGATAGATCCTAATGATGCATAGAGCTCATCCACGTGCAGGCACTGATCGTCTATACATGAAGAGAGCAGATAGAGGAAGGGGGTCTGATAAGTGTGGAACTCGAGAGCTTAACGAGATACCTAGCCTAAGGTAAGGAAACCTTACCAGTGACCATTATTAAAAGCAGAGAAAAAGGGAAGACAAAAGAAGTACAAAAAGAACAGGAAGGGGAAATACGAAACAAGGGACTACACAATCAATTCCATGTAGCGACAACAGAAGTTCCGGGAAAAATAGGTGGGATTGGCTAATGAAAGGAACCCTAAAAAAGAGACCAAGAGCATTATACTGATAGCACAAGGTCACACTTTGGTCACGAACTGGAATGAGAAAGTGTCTCCGCTGTGCCGCATCTGTAATAGAGTGAACGAAACCATTGCCCAAATCACGAACGAATGTCCTTGACTTTGCCCAAAACCACTTAAGTTCTATCAACACGACCAGGTAACGAAAGTGCTCCATTGGAAATGCGCAAAAAGGAGGGGCTAGAGAGAGGCAAGATGTGGTAGGAGCACAAACCGCAGAGAGTGGCGGAGTCAGAGACTAGCAAAATCCTCTGGGACTTTCCAATCCAAACAGATCAGGTGCTCGAGCATAACAGAACAGACCTTCTGGTGGTGGATAAGGTGCACCACATATGCTATGCAGTTGATGTAGCATGTCCCTTTTCTCACAAATAGCCAAGATGGAAGGCGAAATGATACGTATGAAATAGCCCAGCTACGGAAAATGAAGAAGGTAAAGAAAGTTCCAATTATTGTTGGGTCTTTGGGAACAGTATCAGAAGGCATCAAGAGGAATAGAAAGGAAATTGGAATCGAGTGCCCGGTAGAACTGTTATAAAAGGTTTGCCTCCTTGGCACGGCCAGAATAATCAGGAAAGTATTTGCTGAAAAGAACGAATAGTGTGGTATCGTAGGCTGCAGAGTGATACAGCGTGTGATAAAGCTGGCCCTTTGAAATACAGGTACAACAGAATCAGGAAGAAAGTTGAGGTGAAAGAATACAGCAAGGTTAGCCATCACCTCCTGCTGGAGTCTCGTGGAGATTTAACTATTTCCGCTCAATAAACACTCACAACGCCGGGTCTGGGAATCGAAACCGCGATCTTATGACCGCGAGTCCGCTGCCTTAACCACTCGGCCATTCCGTTTCCACATTACCAAGTATAAACCTCAACTGAATATACATCCAACCACTACCAACCAGCAATGAGACTTAAAATAATTTAATACACACTGTTGAGTTGGAAAATACTTCCCATCAATTCTTAAATGTTTTCAATATATATATATATATATATATATATATACGCCTGCACACATGCCCACACATCTATACACAAACATCCATACATGCACATACACACATACACACAAAAGAAAGCATCGCAAAAATACACACACATATACAAACGCACACATGCACATACAAACGCACGCACACACATACACATGAAAGAAAACATCGAAAAAACATACACATGCGCACACATACATACGCATAGCAGGAGGCACCCAAAAGAAAACATCACACACACACACGCGTACACACAGTTGGAGACACTTAAAAGAAAACATCGCAGTTCAAACCTACACACAACAAAAATAATGAAATTTTGAATTCGTTTTCTTAAGAAGACATTCATCACAACATACACACCCATTAACACTCAGCTGGTCAGATTCCAAACATATCCAACAGTCATTCAACACAATACATATACAAGCCCCAAACATACATACACACATACATGCACACACAGGCACACACACGCACTCACACACATATAAAACCCATTCAATTTATGCTTTTAAGCCACTCCCTCGACAGGAACCCACAGAGAATTTTTTAGACAATAGACAACTAAATCCCCACTCTTTCTGTCTAACATCTTGGACTCTATACGAAACTATATTTAAAGAAGACATCAGCGAAAATACTCCAGAGATGTTTTGACCACTAAACATACGATAAACTGTTTTTACGTCGAACTTATAAAAATTGTTTTTTAGTATTTGATAAGATGAAATCCATCATCGAAACCGGTAATATTCTATGTTTCCATTATAAATTTTTAAAATCATATTATTAAATTCTTTCTAAATTGAAATGTGTTAGATTTACTTCTCTGCTGTTTCTACATCCATCTGATATATATATATATATATATATATATATATATATATATATATATATATATATATCAGATGTGCATATATTAGATGTGCTGGCCTCCTGATAATTAATCGATATTAATTAATATATGATTAATTACCATATTTTATAATAATTATATATATAGATAGATAGATAGAGTAGTGATACAACAAAGCATACATATACGTATATATATATATATATATATATATATACAAGAATAAGGACAGGGAATCGTCAATTAATAATAGAATTAATAATTAACAATTTTGCCAAGTAGTTCAGTATGAAAAAACCTTTATCGGTAAAACCATTTATCATCATAAATATACAGGGATTAGCATTGAGTTGCTTCTCCAACATACTGAAAATTTAGAAATAGCAGTCAAAGAACTACTGATTCTAAACTACAAATTTTTCTCTAAATGGATGGCGATATTTATGGCACACATAGAACAAAAAACCGGAGGGGAAAGCATAAACAAAGCAAGTCTTTAGTTAATCGGATACGATCGTTTCATGGTTAAGAGAATGAAAATTTCCCTATTCCAAATCATCAGTCCGATATTCTGATAAATTTGAAAGTGTCTCTAAAAAAAATTCACGGTAATTTTTGGCCATGCGACACCAAAAATCAACGATGAGAAAGGCACTTACGAATTCATCGGCTAGTGAGTTCAGGCATCCCATCTCAAAGAAATCTATTCCATGTGCATCACAAATAGTCCCGTATGAAAAAAGTCCCGTGTGAAGGGATTACGGTTTAACCACCTAACTTAGAGGTATCAAATATACAATATACAAGAATAAGGGCAGGGAATCGTCAATTAATAATAGAATTAATAATTAACAATTTTGCCAAGTAGTTCAGTATGAAAAAACCTTTATCGGTAAAATATCGCCATCCATTTAGAGAAAAATTTGTAGTTTAGAATCAGTAGTTCTTTGACTGCTATTTCTAAATTTTCAGTATGTTGGAGAAGCAACTCAATGCTAATTCCTGTATATTTATGATGATATATATATATATATATATATATATATATATGCATGTTTATAATGCATATGTATATATACATATGTATACGTATTTATATGTTCATATGTATATACATATATACATACAAATTTGCTTACATGCATACATATGCATATATATGACATACATACACACACACACACACACTATATATATATATATATATATATATATATATATATATATATATATATACAGAGATACGGGTGAACACATAAATGCAAGTAAGGTGGAAAGAATAACTCTCACATTCCGCCGACGTAGAGTTTGCCTTTCATCCTTCCGGGGTCGATAAATAAAGTACCAGTTACGCACTGAGGTCGATGTAATCAATTTAATCCCTTTGTTTGTCCTTGTTTGTTCCCTCTGTATTTAGCCCTTGTGAGCAGTAAAGAAATAAGAAACGTTAACATGCCGGGTGAAATACTTAGCGGTATTTCGCCTGTCTTTACGTTCTGAGTGCAAATTCTGCCGAGGTTGACTTTGCCTTTCATCCTTTCAAGGTCGATAAATTAAGCACCAGTTGTATACTGGGGTAGATCTAATTAACTGGCCCCTCTCCCAAAAGATTCTGGCCTTTGTGCTTAGAGTAGAAAAAAAAAATTAGAATTATAATATAGGAGGAAGCACTGTAAGTAATATTTACTGGATTGTTTTTAAACAAATGTTGACCACCTTACTAAGATAAATCAGGTAAGCAAATTACCTTTGCTAAGTACATTAAAAGCATTATAATATTTTCAGAACACTATTTCAGAAGATTATCTCCGTTCACTTTGATCATACAAGGAAGAAAATTTATGTGGGGTAAAATGAGGAAGGTAAAGTTTACTCTTCAGTTCTGCAGAATTACACGAGACTTGTACACATCCATATCCATTGTTTGATATCAGAACGATCAGAAATGCTGCAAAAAGTTTTAAATATCTAGGTCAAATAAACAAGGATCTTGAAAAGATGATACATAGTATAACATTAAAGAAACGTGATTAAATCTGCAACCTCAGCATAAATATTCTCAATAAGCTTCTCCGTGATCTGCTGGAATGGGTCATTTCCTGGCCCCATGCTATTAAAGAAAAGAAACTATTGAATTTACTCATTACTCATTTTGTCCAAGTTAGACGTCTTGTTTTTTCTGAAAACTGAAAATTATGTAATTCGACATAAGCGTGGAAAGGATTGTCCTGGAATCTAACAGAGAAAAGAATATTGATTTTAAAACACTTAGAATTATCCAGATATTTTATTTGCGGTCTCAATTACAATCGGGTGAAATAGGAGGAAAAATTTCTTGAACAAAAGTATCTGTCAACTGACTGCTTCAAACTTTCTCAAGTTCAAAACAAAAAAACAAAATCAACTATGCTGACAATTTTTTTAATTCTGAAGATGAGGTAATGCATGAGATATAATAATCCATTCTACTAAAGGCACAAGGCCTGAAATTTTTGGGGAGGGGCTTTCGATTAGATCGACCCCTGTATGCAACTGGTACTTAATTTATCGACCCCGAAAGGATGAAAGGCAAAATCGACCTTGGCGGAATTTGAACCCAGAACGTAGCACGTAAAAGCACCCACTACACTCTCGGAGTGGTTGGCGTTAGGAAGGGCATCCAGCTGTAGAAACTCTGTGAAATCAGATTGAGGCCTGGTGTAGCCATCTGGCTCACCAGTCCTCAGTCAAATCGTCCAACCTATGCTAGCATTGAAAGCGGACGTTAAACGATGATGATGATGATGATCTTAACTAGGATAAATACACACATATATATACACATCTCCATACACGTACCGACTGCATTCACGACCCTATAGGGAACCGCACAAGAAAATATTGAAAAGAGAATCAACTGTAATCAGTATTACTGAACAACATCTCCAGATTTAGCATTTACTAATAAAAAGGGGAAAAAATGTAGGTCTAAAGTAGAAACGAATAAAATGAAAATTTAATGGCAGCAGATATAATAACGAATGTTGATCGATCGATTATATACAACACTCCAAATATGCTTCAAAAACTGAAACAAACCCTTTAGACAAGGAACAGTGGCGATGAGGTGTAGTCAGCGCATTAGTAGAGTCATATTTTATCACAAAATATAAACCACTTTTGAATACGTCCACCACAAATGACACTATTACAAGGACCTTAGAATAATACCCACGCATATATTAAAAACGATATATTCAGAAAAGTCAATACTCATGAATTTATTCAGAACAATTCCAATCACTACTATTACAAGCACAACAGATCACTTTTCCGTCAGTTGACTAGAGGATCTTACTACTACATATATATATATATATATATGGTTAGAGCGTCGAGCTTACATATATATATAAGAATTTACTTTTCGTAATGAGATAAAAAACCAAGACTGTCTATATTTTAGAACTTTTATAAATAGGTCTTACAGCTGTTTCCAGGATATTTATTATATCCCTTCATCGGAGACTGTGTGAGAGGATGGTTAAGCAATAGTTAATTTAGATAAACTAGGATATAGAGTGTATATATATATATATATATATATATATATATATATATATTACACACACACATGCATATACCTTTGTGTGTGTGTTTATGTTCGCTTTCCACCACCGCTTCACAACAAATGTTAGTGTGGTTGAGTCCCACTAGCTTAGCGGTTGGGCTTGAGAATAAGGACCAGCTTAAAAACTCTTAAGAACTACTTCAGAGTCAGACCCCCTGCATGGCCGCTGTCTAATGACTGAGATTTGTAAAAAGAAAAGAAAGCAAAATGATTAACAAAAATACTTAGATGATGTCATTCTATACAAGATCACTGTCACCAAATTACGTTACCTCTAATAATACTTTGTACTCTAGGCACAAGGCCTGAAATTTAAGGGGAGGGGGCCAGTCGATCAGAAAATTTTCAGAGAAAGTTCCGTAAAAGTCACTTGTCAAGGTATGTGACAGACCCATACGTGACGCATTGAAAACATCTGGTCTTCCATCACTTCCTCTTCTCAAACTTTTATGTTTTTTTAAATAGCAAGTCTAATATGGGGTCTGTTTTGTTTCACGCCAATCTGGATACATTTTTTTTATATTTAAATATGTTCATAAAACGTTTTCACCGTATCAGAAGAGTTAATATATTTCAGTTTACGTGATTAATCACCAAATTACAGAGGTACTACATTTTATCAGGAGGTCAATGTTTCTATAATTAAAGGCAAACAAATTAGCAGGCATTTGTATATCATTTGTATATAATTTGTAAAGATACGAAGTTCTCATTTATCTAAATAAATAGAATTCTGACTTTGCAATCATATAAAAATTTAATTTAGTTCTTTTTTAAAAGCTTTTCAGTCATCCAAACAGAAACAAGCAAATCATGGCAATATAAGATCTAACATTCTTTTGAAATGTAACTGAAATTCTACATCACTGATTATTGAGAAAACATCTACAATGCTCCCAGTCATGTTAACCATTTTCTGCTATTTATAAACAGCTAGCAATAAAAATCCATTAGTTTTTGATAATGAATCACAATCTATAAAGAATGGTAAGGTTATTACATGCACACCCATATACACAAAGACTCGCTCATAATCAAAAACAGGCACGCTCGCGCTAAAAGACACCTCCCGGACTTTATATATATATATATGTATAGGGAGAGAGAGACACAATTATGTGGATAAACAGATTATTATCCGCACACATTGATTTGTCTTATAGCCACTCTTTACCTCGCGGAATTCATCCCTCGTAAAGACATCGGATTTTTAGTTCGAATCCTTTGAGCAATAAAAATGTAAAGCGTTTTATATCGAGAACGTCTGGTGAATCTGTTAAATACATACATATATGTATACATCATATATATATATATATATATATATATATATATATATATATATATATATATATATATATATATATATATATATATATATATATATATATATATATATATATATATATATATATATATATATATATATATATATATATATATATATATATGTATATATATATATATATATATATATATATATATATATATATATATATATATATATATATATATATATATATATATATATATATATATATATATATATATATATATATATATATATATATATATATATATATATATATATATATATATATATATATATATATATATATATATATATATATATATATATATATATATATATATATATATATATATATATATATATATATATATATATATATATAGACGCAGGAGTGGGTATGTGGTAAGAAGCTTGCTTTCTAACCACATGTTTCTGGGTTCAGTCCCACTGCATGGCAACTTGGGCAAGTGTCGTCTACTATAACCTCGAGCCGACCAAACTCTTGTGAGTGTATTCGGTAGAAGGAAACTGAAAGAATCCCGTCATGTGTTTGGTGTGTGTCTGCTTTTGTGTTTGTGTCTTTCGATCACCACTGCTTAAGAACCGGTGCTGGTGTGTTCATGCCTTTGTAACATAGCAGTTCTGTTTAAAAGACCAACAGAATAAAATACTAGGCTTAAATAAAGCACTGGGGCCGATCCATTCGAGTAAAATTCCTCAAGGCGGTGCCCCGGCATGACCGCAGTCCAATGACTGAAACAAGTAGAAAATAAAAAATAGAACATGATACAAAGCAATACGCCTTAGGATGACCTTATATTAAGTTTGGAATATGTAAGAGACGAGCATATCTCTTATCCATTATGGTGGGACTAACTATATTTTCTTTGTAAGTTTTTGTATATAAATATATATATATATATATATATATATATATATATATATATATATATATATATATATATATATATATATATATATATATATAATGCGTTATCATAAATAGACAAGAAAAAAATCTAGAGGCATGGAGAAAAGAAAATGAATGGAATAAGTATGAGCAACAAGAATAAAACAATGAATTCCGAGATGTATTTGTAAACTTTTCTATCTGCAGCTGGATGTGATATATATTTAAAATTATTCACACGAACTAAGGGGCAACATATGCAGAAAGTATGTGGCTGTTAGAAAGGATGCATCACTTCACATTAAAAATGAAGAATTCCTCGCAATAAGTCGTCAATAATTTATTAAGGCGAAACATTACTTTTGACTTATGATAGCAGGTGAAAATAGAAATATTTGAATATATCATACGAAATGCCAAGAAATATATAAACATATAACTCAAAATTCTCCACGTGATAATGTGTTTTGGAGTGGGTGTATCAACTGATTTTATCAGTTGGAAACTAAAGACTCAGTTTTGTGATATGGTTTACATGTTTCCGTTTTTTAACTGTGACCATCTTGGGGCATCGTCTTGAAGGGTTTAGAGCAGTGGTTCCTAAACGTTTTTTTACTCACGGTGCACCTTACAAGAAGTCAAAATATTTTGGCGCACTTTGTAAATAAACTCTAAAATTTACTCAAAATGGCGTTTTATACATTTTAGCGGAATATAGATAATTAAAAATACAGAAGACTTGAATCAAAGGGAAGGCGGAATCGTTAGCACGCCAGGCAAAATACTTAGCGGTATTTCGTCTGTCGTTACGTTCTGAGCTCAAATTCCGCAGAGGTCGACGACTTTGCCATTCAACCTTTCGCGTTCGATAAATTAAGTACCAATTAGGTACTGAGATCGATCTAATCGACTGGACCCTCCCCCAAAATTTCGAGCCTTGTGCATAGAGTAGAAAAGAATATATGAATCGAAGTTAAGGCGGTGAGCTGGCAGAGTGGTTACCACGCCGGGCTAAATGCTTAGTGGTATTTCGTCTGTCGTTACGTTCTGAGTTCACATTCCGCCGAGGTCGACTTTGTCTTTCATCCTTTCGGGGTCGATACATTAAGTACCAGTTATGCACTGGAGTCGATGTAATCGACTTAATCCCTTGGTCTGTCCTTGTTTGTTCCCTCTATGTTTAGCCCGTTGTGGGCAATAAAGAAATAAGAAACGTTAGCACGCCGGACAAAATTCTTAGTGGCATTTCGTCCGTCGTTACATTCTGACTTCAAATGCCACCATGGTCGACTTTGCCTTTCACCATTTCGTGGTCGACGAAATAAGTACCAGTTGAGTACTGGGGATCGATGGAATCGATTCACCCCCTTCTTGATTTTGCTGGCCTTGTGCCGAAATCAGAATCCTGCTAGACATTTCAAGTGACCGGGTGGCAGAACCTTTAGCAGCTGTTTACGTTCTCAGCTGAGGTCGACTTTGCTTTTATCCTTTCGAGGTCGATAAATTAAGTACCAGTTACGCACCGGAGTCGATGTAGTCGACTTAATCCCTTTGTCCTTATTTGTCCCCTCTATGCCTAGTCCTCTGTGAGCAATAAAGAAATAAATATATGAACCAAAGAAAAGGCGGCGAGCTGGCAGAAACGTTAGCACGCCAGGCGAACTATTTCGCGGTATGTCGTCTGTCTATACGTTCTGAGTTCAAATTCCGCCGAAGTTGACTTTGCCTTTCGGTTGATATTTTTGGGAAAAGTTTACAGTACTGGGACGGATTTGAGAAGGACAAAGCCTAGTCCTTCTTAGATTTGATGTTTTTGAGGGTTGAAAATCCCAACTCATATAAATACGATGTAGAAAACTGCATAAAAACGGAAAAATCCTTTTTTGCTACTGAGAGATATTCTCCAAAATATATCAATAGGTATCTCAGCATACTTGATTTTAAGTCCGCGATCACTGGATATAGATGTCAATTCCTCTTCTTCACATATTTTCAGACCAATATTAGATGAAATTTTATGAAGGGATTTCGAACCCAATCATACTCTTCTGCGTTCAATGACGGAAAATAAAAGTTTATTTTCTCTTCCAGATTTGTCGAATGTTCAAATACAATTGGAGTCATTTCTTTTATACAGCATTGACGTACTAAGGGGAATATTTCGAAGTTACCAGCTTCAGTTCTATTTTGCCAAATTGCAGCCTTCTTTTTAAATGAAACCAGCTTATCTATCGAAGTGAGAATATTTTCATCTCTTCCTTGCATATTTCTGTTTTACTTGTGTGAAAATATCTCTGTTAAATACTCCAGCTTGGAAACCAAAATTCGTATTGTAAGTATTCCAAGAAGCGTTCATGTTTTTCTTCTTTAAAAAAATATATGCAATTCCTTCTGGAGCTCATGTATGCGACGTAGCAACTTACCTTTTGAGAGTCATCAGACTTTTGTGTGTAAAAGTAAGCGCTTGTGCTGGGAATCCATATCAACACAAATTTGTTCAGATAAGCAACACTTCAAAGCCTACTTTTAATATAATTAACCATTTCAACAACTTGGTTTAATACTTGCTTTAACACAACTGCTATTGTTTTTGAAACTAATACCTCCCTATGTATGAAGCAATGAGCAGTACGTGTAACATTAGAATTTTTCTGTTGTACGAGCGATACAAAACCTTTAAATAGTGCCTATCATAGATGGTGCCCCATCGGTACATATTCCAACACATGAATTCCAGGATAAATTCCATTTATCGAGGTAGGCAGATAAAATGTCAGAAATATCTTGACCTCTTGTAGTGAGTGGCATTTCTTCGCAACAAAAGAAACGATTTATGGTTTGGTTACCATCAATACAGCGAATAAATCTAAGTAATTGTGCTTTGTCATTAATGTCAGTTGATTCGTCAACCTGTAGAGCAAATTCTGAGTTCTGAAGTTTTTTTCTGTACATTTTCCGCTATATCAGTAGATAAATCCATAATTCTCCTATGGATTGTATTATTTAAGAGCGGAATATTGCTTATTCCTTGCTTGGCTTCATCACCTAACATGGTTTTAACCATATTTCTACAAGCAGGTAAGATAATCGGCTAAAGTATGCGATTTCGTTTGTAATGCAATCATTTCGGCTATGTCAATAGACGAGACTTGTGACTTTTCAGAAGCATTCATCCTTGTTTCAAAATAGTTTCCTTGATTAGATTGCTGTTCTAGCAGTCTTCTAATATAATAAATGCAAAAACTAATTTCTGTGTGTCAGTGTGTCACACTTCGACCCCCATCTCTCACTATTCTTTGACACTCCTACTATTGCTCATGTTGGGGTGAGAGTAATAGAACGCATAGAAACGGTAGTAGATTGACGGCTGTGATGGTAATGGGGTGATAGTAATAGTATGAGCTGTAGTTGTGATAGAGGCAGAGGCGACGGTGATGATGATGATGATGGTGGTGGTAGCCGAGGTGGTCAGGGATGTCGGTGATAGTAAGCGATGTGAGAGACAGCAGCGATGGTGGTGAAAGGGAAGGCGTCGACGTACGCACAGGCGTCGACGTACGCACACCACCCTCAACCCTAACCTGTGACCGCGCGAACCCCACCATGTGCCCTCTAGAAGGATCCTGCCTCTCAAGGGCCGTAGTATACAGATCCACCCTTACACCATCCGGTGGAATTACTGGGCACTATACGAGTGTGACAGCTAATGACTTCAAGGGAAGATACTGCAAGCATAGGCACATGTTCATATCCAGGAACAGAGAGAACACTACTTCCCTGTATCATTTTCTTTGGAGACTCCGTGACCTCCGAGACGAAACACCCAGTATCAAGTGGACCATTGTCGGCAGAGCGCCACCATATTCACCCGGGGCTCCCAACTGCCAGCTCTGCCACCATGAAAAACTGCATATCCTTCAATAATCCGCAGTATCCCTCAACAAAAAATACGATTTATCTTATTGCTGTCACCACAGGTATACCTTCCGGACAAATTTCAAGCCTCTGACTAGCGACAACCCAGATATACTACCTTACTGCGTCCGGGGATTTTTCCAGTATTGATTCTGGTAAAGTAGTTGGACGTTGCCACTCTTCTTTGTGCCTCCTGCCGCGATGTGGGTTCATCCGGAATTGTAGATAAAGAAAACTATCTAGTCAGTTTTGAAGACTTCCATGTCTACACCTTGCAGATCTCTGTTGTTCTGTGGTAGGGCATTAAAAAGTTATGGTCCCTTGAATTCCAAGCTATTACAATATTGGGTTCGTATCCCCAATGTAAAAGATGGGACCTTTGATACTGTGCAGTGCAGTATCAAATAGACTTCAATTCCGAAATTTGGAGCCAGACCCTCCATTAATTTCCACATGTATAGCACTGTATATCTCTCGCGTGTCCGCTCTAGAAAGTAGAGTCCCAGTCCCTTGAATCTGTCCCTGTAGCCCATGTGTTTTACTGAGTCTATCTCTTTTGTGAGGTGGCGTTAGATTGCTTCTAGTTCCGCAATTAGCTTTACACTCTGTGTAGATGACAGTTCGGAGCAGTAGTCCAGACGACTGAGGACAAAGGTTCTCCAAGGCAGAAGCATTGTGTCTCTGTTCCTGGTCCTGAAGGATCCAACCTGGCACCTGCCTGCATAGTTTGCCATCTGAGCAATGTGCACATAGAAAGTTTCGTCGTTGCTCATGTGGATTCCCAAGTCACGAACCGACTGTAAATCTGGTATTACATTGCCTGCTAGTCCTGGGTAATTCAGCTGTAGTTTGTTTGTGGGCTGATAGCGGGGCTCTTGAAATTTTGCGGCATTATATATATATAAATGGGCTGACTGACTAAAACTCACCGCTGATTAAGACCAATTTAATACGCACGTGCGCAAAAAATGTGCTTAGTCAAACTCGGGATTCCACACCAAAATAATATACACCCCGCTCTAATTACCCAATGGAACTATAAAATTACCAATCTACAACAATGAAATTCACTCCCCATCAGAATAATCAACTTAAGAACATAATGTAAGACTAACAAATTTTGACTCCATTACTATTACAAATGTATCAATTTATTTTTCACATTCTGACCGATGTATCACTCTATTTTTCGCATTCTGAAGATATTTACTAAAACTAGTAAATTGAAACGATCGTAAATGCTACATTATTCTTTGTTAATTATTTAAATTAAAGACATACCAGCAAAAACGACGAGTTTCTCCTTGTTATTTACATCCATTTCTTCCCGTCTACACACACACACACACACACACACGCACGCACGCACACACACACACACACACACACACACACACACACACACACACACACACACACACATATATATATATATATATATATATATAGACACAAACATATATACATACGTATATATATATATGTATGTATACATACATGAATATTTTGCTTTATACATTTTTGTGTGTATCTATGTATGTATGTACGTACGTATGATGTCTATACAAATGAGATATGTAAAAGAAATAGAGAGATAAGTTATGGTAAAAGAGTTATCGCGCTGAACGGTCTAGTATGGTAGGCCAAGTGTAACAGAATTCAAAATCGGTGGATATCATAAAAACGAAAACGAATGCAGTCATTAAATAAATACTCGTTAACACTTAACGAGCACTTTATGTTTTAAGATAATAGGAAAATATTTTTAAAATGAATACAATAAATGAATAACTGAACAAATATAAAACAACAGTAGTAATTTATTCATCTTTTTTTCCCCATTTGTTTATAATATCTCTATATCAATTACAAAGCGTATCGATTTCGTAATGTTTTATTGGGGATCCCCCGTTTTCAATAAGATTTTTAATGTATGCAACTATTTGCCAAGCGATCTCCGTTGTTGTATCTAAAACCGTAGTTATTAAAAAAAAAAAAAAATTCGCTTGTATCTAATGATAAGTTACAGGAAACAATAAATAGTTAATGATGGTCTTCAGCTTCAATACTACGACACACACTTACGCATATACCTAGACACGCATATACATACATATACAATTCTTTCTTTTATATATACATATATATATATATGTATATATATATATATATACAAACATACATTTACACACACACACACATATACAAACATATACACACACATACATATACAAACATACATTTACACACACACACATATACATACATTTATACATATATAAATTTAAGTCACAATATATGAATTCAAGTAATCCGGTAATATTCATAAAAATGTTCCCTAATGTATCATTCTACAAAATATACAGAATATATACTACGGTATGAGAAAAAAACAATAAAGTGTGTATAAGATCGTAAATGACAGGAAATAAATTGTTGAAATTTTAATTAACAATAAGAAAATTCTAACATCACGACAAAGTGTTTCATAACTTAAAAACATGTAAAGAATTTATATTATTATATTTGATAATACATAAATTACTTACGTGCCTCAATTAAGATAAAATGCAAAAAAAAACCCCCAAAAAACTTTAAAATAATGCAGAATTTAAACTACGTCTTCAGGTGAAATAAAGACTTTCTTTTACCTGAAAACATAATAAGAGGTATCTCGTTAAATAAACTCTGTTACGCTCGCATTTAATACAGCATGTTGGTAGTGTCTGTAGGTTAAAGGCCATGGGCAGAAATGGTGACGGACAGATTCCGTTGCAAAGTTACATATGCTTGTTTTCAGTGAGCTTTCTGTGGCTTCGGAGTTCATCTGACTCCTATTTCTTGTAACATAATGGTTTTATACTTGCCTGTACGGTTCAAGCTTTGGATTGCCACTAATATTATTATTTATTATTTATAAAAATATCCTTATATATTTATAAATTATTCACTTAGTTCGTTTCTGGATGTGCCTTGAGACTTCACATGAACTCGCAAGGCATGGCTGAGATTAATGCTTTTAAATTTGGTCTTCTTTTAGCAGTAAGCTTAACTTTTATTCCCCGCAACCTTTCTACTATTCTTCTTCTTAGCTCCTCTTCCGCATATTCTAATTTTAAACAACTACTACCATCTCGTTAGGCATAACAAAATCCTTGACTGAAGATATATAGCCCCACCTTTCTCTCTTCCCTTCTCTCCCCTCCATCCTATTTAATTCAAATACCACTCTTTTTTCTTCTCTTTCTAACGCTGTTTAAAGGGTTCTATTGAAAGCCACATGTTTAATTTTCTATTCACGAATGACCCCATTAAATTCTTTTTCCCCAAACAATTTCAATGCAAGACCCTCTCTCCACACCCGCCCCACTTTATTTGTAAACTTACCCAACCTCTTATATATGTTTCTCTTATTCCTACTTATTCCTACAAATATATTTTCCTCCTGAACTGTGCTTTCTTCGCATCGCGATCGAATCACCTGCGAGTTAACACGGGATCTCCTAACGGCAATGTAAGCTTCGTGTAATAAAGGTATCCTTTCCCTGCAGACTAGCTTCTTGCCGTATACCTCTCGTTTGGATAATTACTGTTTCCGAGGTTCCGCTTGCTATCAAACATATGTAGCACAGATTTTTATCTATTCCATTCCTTATTTTTGAACTGCTACTCTCAGGCTTTCGAAATCTTGAGGCTGGTTAAGGATTTAAAGAAAAGATATTTTAGGAGCGTAATATTGCGCTCTGTAAAGTATAATTAAGAAACTTACCTGAAAATGTGAATCTACTTCTAAAAATCCGTATCTCTATGTTTTCTTCACCGACATGTTCCAGCACAAGTAGTGAGTTTATAAAATGACGTAATTTTTATAAATAAAATTCATTAGATGACTCCATCAAGTACGCACACGTCCAATTCAGTTTGAATTACACGTGTGTTAAAGAGAAATGAATAAGTTATTGTCATGGAAATGGCTTCTAATTTCTAAATTTTAATGAAAGTTTAACAAAACTTAGAACATGGTTTGGATTTCGTTTCAGAGAGTAATTATTTCATTCGAAAATTTCTATCAGAGATATTAGCTCGAAGACTTGCTCTTTACGCTTCGTGTAACACACCTCAGTAACATTAAAATTAAAAATATAATAAAGCTAGGGCTGTACTGTAAGAAAAGTAATTAGAAATATTTTAATGGTAATTGAAAATATCAGTATTAATTGATTACATATTGGATTGTTAATCGCATTTCCCTTTAAATCAATGTTGCTCAAACATAGCATGTTCCTTATTGATGGTACATAATTACATTAGTTTAGTTTATGTGTGCATGATTTTGTGTTAGCTGCTGAGATTCTGTTCGTTTTTTCTTTCAACATACATCTACCGATGCATTTCTTGGACACATCTTCAGTGTTGCTTCCTAGAGTCACTGGGTGTTTCAGATCTGCAGGCGACTCAATCTAGGTTGATGAAGCCTAGGCCCATGTCCAAGCGGCAAATCTCCTGAAACCACCAATCAACTCTTTTCAGTCAGCGCCATCTGAATACTATCAGAAGCTTCGAGGTTAACCTGGAATATTCGTAGGTTAACCTTGGAATATTCGTAGCTCTGTAGGCTTTATACAATATATAAAAGAGACCCCAGCATTTCCCTGTAGACAAGAGCAGTGTATTCTTTCTCAGCGCTAAGAGATCCTGCCAAAACTATAAATCAATCGATGTTCCCAGCCCCCTCCTTTGTGTGCTGAACCTTATGTGCTTATGATGCAATCAAAGATGGCGTGTTATCTCTAAAGTTTCGCTGTCGAGGTGTCAGTGTGTATTCATCGGACAGTATACCTGCAAAAAGCCGTGGTCAACAAGGAATCTTGAACATATCATGATGATTGTGAAACCTTCTCTGTTTCCTAGTTCTCTTTCAGGACCTTTTAAATCCAAAGCCGTAGCTCTGGATAGTTCTTGTAGAGATTGTACGTCTCTCCACTTGGGCCTGCTTCTGAGTTAGGTCATACTTGTATGTATGTATGTTTG